>NW_006400152.1:166446-168951 GCF_000299155.1 Elephantulus edwardii
GTCAGAGGCAGTGCGGTTGGTGCAGGATAGAGCAGGGTTTAGGGCTGTTGTGCATAGGGTCGCTATGAGTCGCAAACAACTCGACAGCACATAACAAAAACAACAACAGATTTGTATACAGCTAATTAAAGTCTTCTAAACACTTTTTTCTTTCTGTAATTTCAGTAGATTAATTTGTCATCAATAAATGGAACAGACTATGTTTTTTACTTTTAAACATGTATTTTTTAAAAAAACAATCCTACAAGCATAGAAAAAGAACTACACTATCCCGAAAACTATAGCATCAACTAAGAAGTGAAAGTATATCAGAAATTATGAAGATGTTATGTGATAAGGCAAGGTTTAGATGCATTGTTCATAGGGGTACTATGAGTCATAATCAACTTGACAGCACCTAACAACAACAACAAAGAAACCTGTTAAGTGTTCACGTGGTGTTGAACATTTTTTTTGCAGAATATTTAGACTGTAAATGAGGAATAAGCATATATTCCTTCTGGACTATATAGAATAATATGTTATTGTGTATTGCTGATTCAGAACCAACCCATAGCCGATCCACCAGCAGTTTTTCAGTCAATAAATCTCACTGGAGAACCACATACCTCTGCATTAACAGCACAGTCTGTACCACTAAACTACCAGAGCTCTATTTTTTTTTGTTTGCTTTGTTTTGTTTAGGGTTTTTTTTAATTGATATTTTAATAAAAGATTATAGAGAACTTGGATTTGCATTCATTCATTGTTGCATATTTTCCTCCCTTCTCACTTCTCCCCAAGTTCTCTTTTCTCTTTGAAAAGAAAAAAAATTATTTCATTGTTATACAATACCCCTCCAGTCCACTTTACTATATAGCTCTTATTCTGGCCTCTTATGAAGACAGAGCTCTATTGTTTTAGAAGGATTTCAGAAGCGGATGGCCAATGCTTCTTCCGAGTCTGTTTTGTTTATTTTTTTTATAATAGTATCTGATAGACGAACATTTTACAGAAAAGAGGAGATGAAGGACATTTACCCAGTTAGAGAAATGACCAATAGATTAAATGTTGTTACCCACCCTTGCCACGGGTGTTTTGACCCACCCCTTTCCAACTCCACCAGCATCCCTTTCTACTTCCTCCTACACCATTCAGCACCTCCCTCCCCTTAACCTGCCCTTGATATAATGGCTTACGTTTCAAGCCGTAGGGGGTTTTCTGCGATTCCATACCCCAGTCACTGAGTCAGTCTTGAGTCTTCTTCTCTTACACTGTCCCTCCACCATCCCAAGCATGATGTCCCTCTCCAAGAACTGGTTCCTCCTTGCAACATGCCCAAAGTATGTTAGATGAAGCTTCAGAATTCTTGCCTCCAAGGAGTAGCCTGGTTTCACCCTCTCCAGGACAAACTGTTTGTTCTCCTAACAGTCCATGGATATTTAATACTCTTCTCCAGCACCACAGCTCAAAGGCATCAATTCTCCTTCTATCAACCCTCGTCATTGGCTAGCTTTCTGATGCATAACAAGTAATTCCTAAGACCATGGCTTGGACCAAGTGCACCTTAGTCTCCAGACTGACATCACTCGTTGTTCTTCAGTACCCTGGAGAAGTCCCTTACAGCAGACTTTCCCAATGTAATTTGTCCTTTTATTTATTGACTACTGGTACCAAGAGTGTTGATTGTGGAGCAAGCAAACTAAAGCTGTTAACCTGAATCTCTTCAGTAAATAATTTTATCTTTTGAATATACTAAATAACACTGAATATTCACTTTAAAAGGATGATTTTAGGAGATATGAATTATAGTAGAATTTTTAAAAAGTTGAATGAATAAATCAAGTAACATTTTTATGGATAGAAGTAAGACAGTGTTACAATTTTTAAATTATCATTTTGAGTGGTGAAATAATAAAACAAAACAGAAAAAAATTTAAATACATATAGTTGTTGTTGTTGTGTACCGTCAAGTTGGAACTGACCCATAGCTGACCCTCCAGCAAGTTTTCAGAGGCAGTTTGTCAGAAGTTAAAGATGTTAGGAATACATCTTTAAACTCTGAGGTTTTATCATATAAAAGCATACTGTACAACCAAAATATGACTTTGAGTCTATCCCACCTGAATTTCAGAACCATCTCAGGAGCAGGTTTGAGGCCTTGGAAACTAATGAGCGAAGACCAGACGAGTTGTGGGAGGATATCAAGGGTATCATCCCAGAAGAGTGCAAACGGTCATTGCAAAGACAGAAGAGGAAGCGAAGACCAAAATGGATGTCAGAAGAGGCTCTGAAAATTGCACTGGAGCACAGAGAAGCCAAAGCACAAGGAAGAATTCAAGATACTCAAGAGCTGAACAGAAAATTTCAAAAGGCAGAGAAGGATGGAAAAGTAAAATATTACAATGAAATGTGCAAGGAATTGGAGTCAGAAAATCAAAAGGGCCGAACTCATTCAGCATTTCTTAAGCTCAAGGAACTGAAGAACAAATTCAAACCTTGAGTTGCTATAATCAAGGATGCTTT
>NW_006400152.1:170561-178592 GCF_000299155.1 Elephantulus edwardii
TTTAAGGCCGTTGTACATACAGTCACTATGAGTCGCAGGCGACTCGATGACACGTAACAACAACAACAACATAATAAAATTCTCTTACTGCTTTTGTCAGAGGGAAAAATAGTACTTGGTGAACCCTTAATTCTTTATGGAATTTTAAGATATTTTCTCCTTTCTAAGTATTATACTTAGGCTTAATTACATTAATTGCTAGTACCTACTCCACTGCATATTCATTTCCTTGGGTCAATTTATAAAAGCAATGAGAGCTGTGGGCTTTCTAATTGACTATAAAAATTTACGATGTTGGTCAAAGTCATATGAATTTATTTTTAATATGCTTCCTCTTTTTAAAATAAATCTTTACTGGGAGAGAGAATCTTATAAATTAGTTTTATTTAAAACCATTTGTATTTGAGATACTTCTTATTTTTCATGTATAATCAACAGGAGAGGGCAGTCATAAACTACTCTTAAGAATTCTACAGCTTTTAGATATTTAAGAAACACAATACTATAATCCTGCTAACCTAAATGTAAGAATTGACACTACAAAATTTAGAACAGAGGTACTGTTTTAGGACCTAATTTTTGGCATTAGTTTTTAATTGAAATATGACATAAATAAAGCATAGAAAGCATAAAAAACAAATTTCAAATCTCAACTCATTGTCATCAAGTCATTCAACTCATAGCTGACCTTCCAATGGGTTTCTGAAGCCGTAAATCAAGAGGGGAGAGATTTTTCATCTTTCTCTTGAGAGTCACTGGTGAATTCAAACCACTATAGAGGTCCAACGTTTGGATAAGCAGCACATCTATACCTCCAGAACTCCGTAACCAACAACAGACAAATAGGTAAGTTAAGCTTCATAAAAACTTTAAAACTTGTGCTCCAGATGGAAATAAAGGAAAGATCAGTAGCTGTTCCTTAGATAGCCACTCACAAGCTTTTTAATCCCTAGTTTATATTAACTAAAATAGGATGTTTGTACCAGTTGAACTCTGAGTCCTAATGATTCCAGCGTCAATGACTCATTCCTTTCAGAGGTTTGGTTATAGCTCAAAAGTTTTCATAAGTTTTTTCTCTGTGCTTTATTGTATTCCTAAACATATTTGCAGTATATCTAAATACAAATGCAGAACTATCATCCATAAAGCCTATATAAAGAGATTTTTCTGTATAATCCCAATGATACATGGAAATAACTGGTCAAAAGGATGAATGGGCCACATGAAGCTTGCCCTTCCTGACTTGGACATCAGAAAAACCAAATGGTACCTGGCTATCAATACTGACCACTCTGGCTGAAATTGCATGAGAAGATCCTGGATAGAATGGAAGGAAAATGTATAACAAAATTCAAATTAATAAAAAAATTTACTAGATTTACTGGTCTTGCTGGAGCATTCAAGTCACAATTTATGTCTGGAACTGAACTCATCCACATGGCTCAGCTTTCAGACAAACACAAGCCAGAGCTATAAGATTAACAAAAATGCTAGGAGAGTATGCACTCCTTAGAAACATCAACCTTTCAAAAATCAAAAGGACATCACTAGCCAAAAGATAAAATTTAGAAAGCAGGAAGGGTTAGAAAAGGAGACATGGAAGCAAAGAGAAGAGTAAGTTAGTGATGTTACAGTGTAGGAATTGTAAGCAATAGCACATAACAACAAGTATCTGTTTTAATTTACATACAAACACAATGTAAAAACAGATCAATTCAAAGGCAACAATTTTTCTTCAACGGTCTTTATTTGTTATGTAACTTTGAGATGTGTATGAAACTCTATGGACTTTGAGGAACAGCGATAGTAATAGGAAGGCTTCAGATCTTTTGTTCATGGCGTCACTCGACTCAATGGCAATCAGCAACAACAACAACATGAAGCAATTTAAAATGTCATGACTTGGATCAGGTGTACCTTAGCCTTGAAAACTAACATCTTGATTCTTCAGTACTTTAAAGAGGTCCTTCAAAGCTACTTTTGCCTACTGCAGCAAAACTGTTGATTTCTTGATTGCTGCTATTATGTGTATTGACTGTGGATTCAAATAAATTAAATCACTGACAATTTCATTCTATTCTCCATCAATCATAATGTTGGTTCAGTTGTGAGGATTTTTGCTTTTTTATTGTTGAGATGTAGTCTATGTTGAAAGCTGTTGTTCTGAGTCTTCTTCAGTCTTTTTAACTTTCTGCAAGGAAAGTTGTGTCATCTGCATAATGTAGGTTGTTCAGGATTTCCCTAATCCTGATACCATATTCTTCTTCATATAGCCCAGCTTCTCAAATTATTTGCTCAGTGTATAGATTGAATAGATACATTGGAAGATACAACCCTAACTGCCACCTTTCCTAATTTTAAACCATGCTACTTTTCCTTGTTCTGTTGAAACAACTGCTTTTTTTGGCCAACATACAGGGTTCACATGAGCATAATTAAGTGTTCTGATTTTCCCATTCTTTTTTTAAATATTTTTTTAAGTTTCCATTCTTAAAATTACCCATAACTTATTTTAGCCCATACGTTGAATTTCTTATGATCCACACAGTTGAGTGAAGTAAACATCTTTCTGATATTCTGCACTTTCAGTCAAGATTGATTTGACATCATCTATTATACCCCTCATGCCACAGCCCCTTTAGACTCCAGCTTGCATTCTTGGCAGGTCTCTATTTAGGTACAGTCCCTCTTGTTTTTTAAATAATCTTCAGCAAGATTTTACTTGTTTGTGATGTTTTATTAATATTCAATATTTCCTTCTCTTTGTTGGATCACCTTTAAAAAGAGAATGGAAGCAAATATGGCTCTCTTCCACTCAGCTGGATTTCTTGGCATAGACTAGAGAGCTTGTCCAGATGTGCATATGTTTACTAAAATACCCAAAATGGTAAGTTCTAGAGGTTGGCAAGTCCAAAATCCATGAGTTAAATGTTAGAATAGAGGATTCTCCAGAGCTGCCACCCAAACGGATCTATGCATACCCATGTTTATTGCTGCGGTGTTCACAGTAACAAAGAGATGGAAGCAACCCAAATGCCCATTAACAAATGAATGGATAGAAAAACTATGGCATATTCACACAATGAAATATTACACAGAACTGAAAAACAAAGAACTTCTAAAATATTACACAACATGGGTGACCTTGCAGGACATTATCCTGAGTGAAATATCTCAGTCACAAAAGGACAAATAATACAACTAATACAACAGGACTGACATGGGAGTTGGGGAGAAACTGAGAAAAGTGGATAAATAATGAACACTGCATTGAGACAGATGAAGGAAAGAACTGTTTAAAAAGAATATATGATTATTCATTATTTAAATGACAACACTCCATAATAAGAGGTGTATGTATAGCAAAATGGGCTGGGGGGAAGGGGGAAATTAAACAATGATGAATGGATTTTTTTTTTTTAAAGCTAACCGGTTTGGGTAGTATGGAGAAAACTGTGCAACAATGAATGAAATAAATCCAGTTTTTCTGTAAACTTGTTAAAATCACAATAAAAAGAAATAAAAATTAGTAGAGGTTTCTTCTGACTCATATAATTGGAGGGGCTAATGAACCCAAAATTGGCATGTCAGAAGGCAGGCTTATAGATTCCACCAGTGTTAAATCCAAGATTAGCAGATAATGTGACAGGAATATGACTCAGATCCAAAAACCTCAGAGGTCAGAGGATGAGAAACCAGATGCAAGATCTCAATCAGGCAAAAATGAGGAGTTTTTCAGGCTACATCACTGAGGAAACCCTTTCTGCTAATTTAGTAGACAATGCTAGTTGACACTGGTGCCAATTTTTTCTCAACTTTGCAACATATCAAAGCCTGTACTTATTAACTTTTTTATTATTGTGTTTGTAAGGGAGCTCTGATGGCCTAGGTGTTGCTGCAGTGCAATCCCGAAGGCATAGGGTTCAAGGCCACCAGCTCCTGTGCAGGAGAAGGTTGGGCACTCTCCTTCTGTGCAATTAACTGCCTCTGTAAACTCTGGAGGATCAGCTATGAGTCGGTTCCACCTCAGTGGTACACAACAGCAACAACATTTTTGTATAGGAGAGCTATGCAACTAGATCTGATGAATGAAATGGAAAAAATAGTGATGCATATCACCTTCAGACAGAAAAAATGAAAAGCTCATTCATAATTTTTATTTCTTTCTTAATCAAATGACACTATCCTAAAATTAAAGAGCCAGCCCTTCAAAGCAATCTGGAACACAGGAAATTATGGATATCTACTGCCTAGGTCCAATTCCTGGACATTAAGTGGAGTTTGCATAAAGGAAGAAATAAGTTTTCCTATTACATGCAAGCAAGATTTTACTGAAGATTATCCAAAAACGACTGGAACAGCACATCAACAGAGAACTACCAGAAGTCCAGGCTGGGTTCAGAAGGGGTCGTGGTACTAGAGATATTGTAGCTGATGTTAGATGGATCTTGGCTGAAAGCAGGGAATACCAGAGGAATGTCTATCTGTGTTTCATTGACTATGCAAAGGCATTTGACTGTGTAGATCATAACAAACTGTGGCTGACTCTGAGAAGAATGGGAATCCCAGAACACTTGATCGTTCTAATGCGAAACTTATACTTGGACCAGGAGGCAGTCGTCAGAACAGAGCAAGGGAACACTGCATGGTTCAAAATTGGGAAGGGCGTATGCCAGAGATGCATCCTATCTCCATACCTTTTCAACCTATATGCAGAACAAATTATCCGGGAGGCGGGGCTCTATGAGGAGAAATATGGGGTCAAGATTGGTGGACGATTTATCAACAATCTGCGTTATGTGGATGACACAACCCTGCTTGCTGAAACTGAGGAGGACCTGAAGCGCCTGCTGCAGAGTGTCAAGGACTGCAGCCTACAATATGGATTGAGGCTCAATGTCAAGAAGACAAAGATTCTCACCACTGGACCAATTAGCAGCATCAGGATGGATGGTGAAGAGATTGAGACTGTACACAGCTTTAGTTTGCTTGGCTCCATAGTCAACAGTCTTGGCACCAGCAGCCAGGAAATTAAAAGGCGCATTGCCATGGGAAAGTCTGCTGTTAGGGACCTCTCCAAAGTGCTGAAGAGCAATGGTATCTCTTTGGAGACTAAGGTGCGTCTGATACAGGCCATGGTCTTCGCAATCACCTGTTATGCATCAGAGAGTTGGGCAATGACCAAGGAGGATAGAAGGAGAATTGATGCCTTTGAGCTGTGGTGCTGGAGAAGAGTATTGAGAATACCATGGACTGCTAGGAAAACAAACAGATTTGTCCTGGAAAGGGTTAAACCAGGTAGCTCCTTGGGAGGCAAGTCTAACATACTTTGGACATGTTGTGAGGAGAGACCGGTCCTTGGAGAGGGACATCATGCTTGGGAGGGTGGAGGGACAGCGCAGGAGAGGAAGGCCCTCTATGAGGTGGATTGATTCAGTGACTGGGATAATTGGGATGGGAGTGTCAGAGACAGTGCGATTGGCACAGGACAGAGCAGAGTTTAGGGCTGTTGTACATAGGGTCGCTAGGAGTCGCAGGCGACTCGACGGCACATAACAACAACAACATGACATTTTCCTTTTCTTCTTGTTTTCATAACAGAAACTATATTCTCCTGTCTAATGCACTGTTATCATCATTGTAGCTGTTGTTATTACTGAAGATATTTTATTTAATAAGTTACGGAATTTCCCTTTTTTGGCGTGTGGATTTACTTACAAGTAGTTCATAATTTGAAATAATTGCTCATTTTTATTATTCTCATGCTCCTGTTCAGTGAGTTACTAATACTTAGTGAGCCTACCTGACCCTTCATCAACCATCTAATAAGCACACTTGTTAGATCCCACTGTGGCAGTCACTGTGGCAGTTCACCTGGTCTAACTGTGTTTTGTGAGCCTACTGATGTATCTCTTTGTTGAAACATGTCAAATCCCTGAACTTCAATGCAGTTTGGACTTCTTTCATTTTCATTATTTTTTTTTTTTGAGAGTCAAAACATAGACAGATTTTTTAGTAAAGATATGTCCCAAAGTAATAGGCCATTCTCCGAAGGGCCACCATTAACTCTTTAATTATATGCTACTTCCTAAAATATTTCCGTGTAGACTAATTCTTTTTGGTCCTATTTTTTCTTAATGCGTTCTAGATAGTTCAAGATTTTGCTCATAACGTCTGTTAGTATTCCAACTTGAAGTTTAAATTTGTTTTTCAGCTTGAGAAATAGAGTGAGTTCTTTCTTTTTTTCCTATTATCCAATTTCAACTCTTTCACATTCTGTTACAATACTTTGCTTTGTCTTCTTAGTTGAGCCGCCCTTTGAAATAATCTGTTCATCTCTTTTACCTCAACATCTCGTCCCTTTGTTTTGGCGTCTCAAAACTCTAGGGTAATTTTTAGAGTCATTTCTGACATCCATTCTGATGTTTGGTTTGTTTTTTTTTTTTCTTTCTTCACTGTCCTTGTGATGGTCTTTTGCTTTCTTCAGTGGTGACATTTTTAATGTCGTTCCACAGCTCATCTGGTGTTCAGTGCTTCGACTCTATTCTTCAGGTGGTTTTAAAAGTCAGATAGGATAGATTCAAGGTCATATTTTTATTCTCATGGGATTGTTTTAATTTTCTTCAGCTTCAGTTTACATTTGCACATGGGTAATTGGTTTGTTTGAAAGTCAGTGCCTGGCCTGGTTTTCACTGATGATAATAATTAAGCTTTCTCAGTTATCTTTCCACAGATGTAGTCAATCTGATTCCTGTGCAGACCGTCAGGTGAGGTCCTTTAAAAATCTTCTTATAATGAATAAATCATTGAATGTACAAAATATAATCATTTTATCTCCAGCCATTTTATCTTCTGTCCCCAAATCCTTAATTTCTTACTACCATTCCTTCTACTTTGTTTCCAACTTTTGCATTCCTGTGCCAGGAAACTTGGCAAACAGATATATGCCAATTGACAGGAAGAGACCTATGTTTGTTCTCATTCCCAAGGAAGGTGATCCAACAGAATATGTAAATTATTGAACATTATCGTTAAGATCATATGCATGCAAAATAATACTGAAAATCATCCAAAAAGGACTAGAACAGTAAGTACATTGACAGAAAACTGCCAGTAGTTCAAGCCGGGTTAAGAAGAGGCCATGGTGCCAAAAATATCATTGCTGATGTCACATGAATCTTGGCTGAAAACAGAGAATACCAAAAGAATGTCTGTTTTGTTGACTATGTAAAAGCATTTGACTGTATGGGCCATAACAAGCTATGGCTATCCTTGAGAAGAGTGGGAATTCCATAATATTTAATTGAACAGAACAAGGTTATGCTGTATGATTTAACATCAAAAAAGGTGTATGTCATGGCTGTATCCTTTCTCTGTATCTGTTCAATCTATATACCAAACAAATCATTTGAAAATCTGGACTTTATGAAGAAATATGTAGTATCAGAAGCAGAGGAAGACTCATCAACAACCTTCATTATGTAGATGACACAAGTTTGCTTGCTGGAAGTAAGGAGGACTTGAAATACTAGTAGCAGAAGATCAAAGACTACCTTGCCGGGCTTCCCTTGGCCCCTGGCCCGGGGTGAGCCGTCGCGGCCCCCTGCCCGGGGTGAGCCATCACAGCCCTCTGCCCGGGGCGGGCTGCCCTCGGGCCCCTTGGCCCCCTGCCCGGGGCGAGCCATCACGGCCCTCTGCCCGGGGCGGGCTGCCCTCAGCCCCCTGCCTGGGACGAGCCGTCGTGGCCCTCTGACCGGGGCGGGCTGCCCTCGGCCCCCTGCCCGGGACGAGCCGTCATGGCCCTCTGCACAGGGCGGGCTGCCCTTGGCCCCCGACTCGGGGCAAGCCATCGCGGCCCTCTGCCCAGGGCGGGCTTTCCTCAGCCCTCTGCCCAGGGTGAGCCATCGTGGCCTTCTGCCCGGGGTGGGCTGCGCTTGGCCCCTGGGTCGGGGTGAGCCATCGCGGCCCTCAGGGTGAGCTCCTCAGTCCCCAGATTGTGCCATCTGACCACTGGGTGGGGAAGGAGAAGAA
>NW_006400152.1:179177-180926 GCF_000299155.1 Elephantulus edwardii
TCCCCCCACTGACCAAACTGTGAAGCTCTGCAACTGCATCCTGGCCCATCCTCACCCTTCTGCTCCCAACCCTCACCTCCTTGTACCCCCAATATGTTTTTCCAAATAAAAAATTATTTAAATCAATAAAAAAAAGACTACCTTGCTTGCTAAAAGCATAGGGGCCTTGAAGCACTTGTTACAAAAGATCTAAGAACACAGCCATCAATATGGATTGCATTTCAACTTCAAGAAAACAAAAATCCTTACCTCTGTATCAATCTGTAATATGGATTATGTCTCATAGTCAGGAAAACAAAAATCCTCACCACTAGGCCAATAGACAACATCATAACAGATGGAGAAAGGATTAATGTTATCAATATTTTAATCTTGCTTTGATCCACAAATCTTGATTCTAGGAGGCAAGAAATCAAAAGACTTATAGCACTAGGAATGTCTAATGTTAGGGATGTCTCTGAAGTACTGAAAATCAATGATATCAGCTTAAACACTAAGGTTCACCTGATTCAAGCTATGGGTTTTTTTCAATCACCTGCAATGCATCTGAGAGCTAGATAAAAGATAATAGAAGAATTTATGCTTTTGAGCTGTGATGTTGGAGAAGAGTACTGAATATTTCATTGACTGCAAAAAACTCAAACAGATTCACCTCATATACTTTGGGCATGTTGTTAGGAGTGGCTCTTCCTTGGGAAAAGATTTCATGTTTAGACAGGACTGCAAAAGAGAAGAGGGCCCTCAACTAGATGGACTGACACCGTGACTGTAGCAATTGCCTCAAGTGTGTCAGAGATGATGAAGTTGTCACAGAATATCAGGGTTCACATCTGTTGGTCATAGGGTCATTTTGAGTCATACTTAACTTGGCAGCACTTAACAGCATCATAAAACCTACATTCAGAAGATACCCTAAATAAAAAAGCTTTTTACCATTTTTGAGCCTTGTTATTCTCTCACCTGAATTCCTCCAGTCATTTAACTTGTTTTCCCGCCCCCAATCACTACTTTATCCCTTTCCCCTTTTAGTCTGTTCTGCCATAGCAGCCAGGGATCCTTTAAAAGACAAATCAGTTCATGATTGATTTATGACTTTTCTTTTTTAAACTTACAAAGGCTTTCTTTTAACTTAGAATAAAAGTCAAGGTCTATAAATGTCTTCCAACCTTACTGGCATATTTTTAGTGAAGTCTTTTTTGATCATTCTGTTGTAATTGTGAAGGTCTTCTGAGTCGCTTATGTCTCCCACAATCCTTGGCTCCATTCCTGGCTGCATTTTTCTCCATTACACTTATCAGGAGATGAGAGACTACATATTTAACTTACTAATCTATTGTCCCTCCTTGTATAACTCTGTAAAAGTTCATTTGTTTACTCATTTATTTCCAGTATCTAGAACAGTACCAGGGCTAATAAACTGAGGCTCAATGCCAAGAAGATAAAGATTCTCACCACTGGACCAATTGGCAGTATCAGGATGGATGATGAAGAGATTGAGATTGTTAACAACTTTAGTCTGCTTGGCTCCATGGTCAACACTCTTGGCATCAGTAGCCAGGAAATAAAAAAACATATTGTGATGGGAAAGTCTGCAGTTAGGGACCTCTCCAGGGCCCTGAAGAGCAATGGTGTCACTCTGGAGACTAAGGTGCATCTAATACAGGCTATGGTCTTTGCAATCACTTGTTATGCATCAATGAGTTGGACAATGACTAGGAAGGATAGAAGGAGAATTGATGCCTTTGAGCT
>NW_006400152.1:182211-182755 GCF_000299155.1 Elephantulus edwardii
TCCCCCGCCCCCCTTGCAGCTCCACAACCACGCACCTCAGCCCCCACCACAGCCCTGTGACCTCAAGGCACCACTGCAGATCCAGCCATCACCCAGAGCTATCAGCTGAGCTGTTGTGGAACTAACCTGGCAGGAGAAAGGCCAGTGGGATCTTATCTGCGTTTACTGGGGCATTGCTGATTACCCGGGAGAGCACCTAAGGGCGTGCCCACAGGTGGGGAATTTGGCCGAGCTCTCTTGGACTACTCCAACTGCCCAAAACAAGCCAGCCAGTGGCTTCGGTGAACTCTGCAGACAAGCCAGAGGCTAGTGGGTTGGTGGGAATTTGACCTTGACTTTTCAGATCCTGTCAGATCCAGGACCATACTGGAGCAGGGGTGGTTGTGTGAGGGCACCTGTGTAAGTGCCACCAGGCAGGGAACACTGAGAAAACCATTGGGTAGGAAATGGACAGCAGGAATTTGATTAAGGACCCCAGTCGTGAGCACACTGAGACAGCAGAGGTTTGAGCAAGGTCCTCCAAGTGTTTGACCTGCCCTTGCGA
>NW_006400152.1:199087-199950 GCF_000299155.1 Elephantulus edwardii
CACAGCAGTGGGCAACGAGCTTAAAGCCCCTGATGGCTCTGGGCGCTGACTCTCACCAGTGGCTATGGATGAAGCCACAGGCAATTTTCAGCCAGCACCCCTCTTTTCTCATTCTTATCATCATTATATGCCTAAAATAAAAAATTCTAGGATATGCTGCATAATTAAACTTAGAAGTCCCCATAAACCAGGAACTAGAATATTAACTTGCAGTTGAAACATCACATGTACCAAAACAATTTAAGTATCAGGTTGGCTAGTCATTATAGTGTGCTGAGGGGAAATAGAAAGACCATGAACTTCCTTTATGTCCATCAATAAACAAGTTAAAGAAATCAGAAAACTATGTAACCATAATAAATGAAGCCTTTCATTTACTCATGAAAAATTTCTAAGTGAGAGAGGTATGCAGTATAATATGTAGAGAGGATGGATGAGTACATAAAATGTTTCTTATCTAAGTAAAAAACATAAATGTTTTGGAAGGCCACAGCATAAATTGTTAACACAGCTTCTAAAGATGAACTGTGGGTGTCCTATGCATAGGAAACTTTTGATTGCTTTTAAATTTTGAATGATTTGTCTGATCTACTTTGAAAGTTATAGACAAAAGATTAAAAATTATGATTATGTAAGTCCTACAGATGGTACCAACTAGTCTATTTGTATTTTCTACTTCCCATCTGTAATAATAACCATTATATACATTATATTTGAACTAATATCTCTGTTTAACAAAGAGGAAAAATAGGATAGAATACGTTCAAAATCACTGAGCAGATGTTTCTAATATCCAAAAGGAATTGCTTACTTTCATCTAGAAAACACTACTATCACATGCCCTTGTCTCTCTGTCTCTCTCT
>NW_006400152.1:200050-207090 GCF_000299155.1 Elephantulus edwardii
TATATATATATGTATGTATATCATTTTATTACGCAAATTAATCATTCTTGAACATACAGGATCCAGAGGAGAAATTAGGTCATTAAATAACACAAGTATTTCCATCAAATATATTTTCACCATTACATCCAGATAGACCTAAGCAGTTAAAAACAAGAAAAATAAGAGCTATTACTCATGTATTAACTGAGAAACCACATACAAACCAAAGAATATGGAAAAGTAAAGGATGCTAATAGGAGGAAGACTGAACAGGGAGAGATGTAAAAGAACAGAGAACAAAGCCCATCTTGCTGTATGCACGAATAGCTCCAATCCACATAAATGCTGACCAAATAAGCTTAGACCTCAAAATACAGGAGAGTGAGTAGAGTTTAATCTGGTTGGCCATAACTTTCGTGTTAGCGGTAGGTCTTTCAGAATAAAATGAATACGGAAATACACTACATGTTCTTCACCTCTCTTGTCTTAACTGTTTTAGGTTTAAAAGGATCCAGGTTAATGGGGCTGTTCTTGCCATCCAAGCACACACCAAACCCACTATCCTTCACCTTGCCATTATCCAGATATAAGTAAGTCAAGAAAGCTTTTAGTCTCACACCTAGGTTATGCTTGGAGAATTGATTTGTTACATACACATTTCTTTGCTAGGAGGCAATGTTGGTACAGGAGTACAGTATTTCTAGTTTGTTGCTCTAATGTACAACACACAGCACTGTTGTAGCAGGTAATATGTGCCCTGGGAAAGATGGGGCTTGGGCTCATAGAAAGCAGTCAAATGGAAATCAAGAGGACTTTCAGAATTCCACTAATTTTATTTATAGAGGTTATCCAATAATTTCTTTAATTACATCACGTACTTCTGAGTCCATTCCCGAACTATTCTATTGTACTTTTTGCTATCTGTTTTATAGTTGTGAGCAGTCTCAGGCACTAAAGGATCGTCTGGATTGGGAAAACACAACAGAGAACAAAATGGACAAGAGTATTTTTGAAATAGTGCTGAAGACCACTGGGACCATAGACTATCAAGACAAATGCTGCTATTACTGTTACTATATGGATGGTAAATTTTTGTTGCAAATGCAACCTTAGGTGGTTTGAAGGGGTAATATGTTGGGAAATGAATTTCTAAGAAAAATACTCCACACTGATTGTGGTGTTGTTATGTGCCATCAAGGCACCTGTAATCCATAACGACCCTGTGTGCAGCAGCTCTGAAGCCTGCCCTGTCCAGAGCCAGTCTAACTGATTCTGACTAAGCAACCCGCATTGCCCCAGTTATTGTATCAGTCCATCCCATCCAGGATCTTCCTCACCTACACTATCCCTCTACCCTTCCAAGCATTATGTCCTTCTCCAAGGACCATTCACATGCCCAAAAGTATGTAAGATGGAACTTGAAAATCCTAGCCTCCAAGGAGAAACTTGATTTCACCTCTTCAAGACAGATCTATGTGTTTTCTTGGTGGTCCATGATATGTTCAAGACTCTTCTCCAGCACAACAACTCAAAGGCATCGATTCTTCTTCTTCTGTCATCCTAATCATAATCCAGCTCTCTGATGCATAGCTTGCAAATTACAAAAACCATGGCTTGGATTAGGCGCACCTTACTACTCTCTAGACTGACATAGTTGTTTTTCAGCACTCTGGAGAGGTCTCACCACAATACATCTTTTGATTTCCTGACTGCTTGTGCCAAGAGTATTGATTGTGGAGCTGAGCAAGCTGTTAACGATCTCAATGACTTCTCCATTTATCATGGTGCTGCTAATTGGCCCAGTTGTGAGAATCTTTGTCTTCTTGATATTGAGCTTCAATTCATATTGAAGATTACAGTCCTGGACCTTCTGAAGCAAGCACTTCTAGGTCCTTCTCATTTTCAACAAGCAGGGTTTTATCATCTGCTTAGTGTAGGTTGTTGAGGAGTCTTTCCTCCAACCCTGATGTCACATTCATCCATCCTATTAGGGACTGTCATTTGACCCCATTATTATAGCCTGCCAATGGAACGTATCTCCAACAGGGCCTGCTGCACACTTACTGGGGAGTCCCATGACAGGTCATTCAATTCCTTGTAGATTCTCTTCAAAACCATTTTGAGAGGTGGGTATGGGGCACCAAATGGGGACAAGGGTGAGGACAGGGACAGGGAAGAGAGAAGGGGATGTGAGGCCACTTAGGTGATCGCGCGTGGGCCATAGAAGATGGAGAGTTTGGGCTGAGGGCTTAGGCCCACTGGTCTCCTGAGCCTGGCACAGCTGTCAGCACAACACCTGGCAGTGGTCCCTTTATGAGCTGCCAGTAGAACCGGCACTGCAGCTGCCTCTTCTCTTAGGTTCATGTAAATGTGATTGAAAGGTTGTCCTCCTGACATAAAATGTTATGCCTGACCTCATAACAAAGTCAATCTATGAAATACTAAGTTTATAAATGGTGTTGTTGTTGTATAAGCTTAAGTATACTCAGGAAATAAGAGTTCTTTGATAAAATTAATGTAAAATTCTTAATTGCAAATACTAAATTTACTATAGTCCATTCTTATGTTATTGTTAGGTGCTACTGAGTTGAGTACAACTCATAGCAACCTTGTGAACAACAGATCTGAACCCTGCCCTGTCTTGTGCCATCTTGTCATAATTTTGGACATCCTTGAGAGCCCACAGCAGTAGTCAATGTCTCAATCCTTCTGGTTGAGGATCTTCCTCTCTTTTGCCTCTCTCCACCCATCCAAGCATGATGGCCCTTTCTGAGGATCAGCCTCTCCTTATAACATGCTCAAAATATGTGAGATCAAGTTTTATTATTCTTGCCTCCAAAGCATTCTGGCTGCATTTTCTTGACTATTCTTAACAACAGCAAGAACAATGATAAGTACAACAGCATAAATAAGTTGTGAAACATATATCTTAGCAAGTTTATGACTCATCTAGGGGGAGATGAATATTAGGGGACAGTGGAAATGAGCAATTATTGGTGAATATCAGTTTGAGTAAGAAATGCCAGTGAAATTGTACCGTTTAAGAGAGTTACCACTGTGATGGAATCCAAAAACATTGACATTCTATGAATTACTGAGATAAGATGGACTGACATTGACCACATGGAATCAGACAATCACATGGTATACTATACCAGGAATGAAAAACAGAGGAAGAATATTTTCCATTCATAGCTTAAAAAAGACTATCCTATCAAGTTCTATCCTGAAGTACAATTTTGTTAGTGATAGAATATTACTCATATAAGGAAGACCTACTAAAACTACTATTATTCAAGCATACACATAAAAGCTAAAACCAAACAGGAGGAAATTGAAGATTTTGAACATAATTTGCAGTCCAATATTGATCAAACATGCAATGAAAATGTTCAAAGTGAGGCTGAAGAAAATAAAAGCAAATCCATGAGAACCAAGTTAGGATCTCGAGTTTATCCAACATGAATTTAAAAATCATCCTAAGAATAAGTTTGAAGCATTGAACATCAGTGATCAAAGACAAGGTGACTTTTGGGATGACATTAAGCATATCATCCGAAGAACAAAGACAGAGGAGAAAGAAAAAACCAAAATGATTGTTACAAAAAAAAAAAAAGAAAAGAAAAAAAGACCCTGAAAATGACACTTGAGCGTCAAGAAGCCAAAACAAAGGAAAGAGGTACTGAAGTAAGAGTTGAACAGAAAATTTCAAAGGGCACCTAGAGAAGACAAAGCAAAGTGCAGAATATGCAGAGACTTAGAGTTGGAGAACTAAAAGGGAAAAACTTTTTGGATGTTCCTCAAGGTGAAATAACTGAATAACATATTCAAGACTCGAGTTCAGTACTTAGAGATGCTATGGCCAAATCTTACTGATCCAGAAAGCATCAGAAGATGATGGAGGTAATACACAGAATCACCGTACCAAAAAGAATTGGCCTACACTAAATTATTTGGAAAAAGTACTATATAATCAATATTCAGTGGCAATAAAGTTTAAGCTTGCAATAAAGGCACTGGCAAAAAAATAAGGTTCGAATAATTAAGGTGATACCAATTGACATATTTCAAATGACAGATTTAGACCTGGACATGCTGCTCACCAGTCTATGCCAAGAAATTTGGAGGATAGCTGCCTGGTTGACTCACTGTAAGAGATTATTTGTTCCCATTCTCATGTAAGGTGATCCAGATTTTAAAAGTCTCTTATCATATATGTCATTTCCAAATATTTTTCCCCAGTCGGTAGATTTTCTTCTTACTCTGTTGGAGAAGCTTTTTTATTTGATTCTTAGAATGTCCCTATTTTATAATTTAGAATGTCATCTATTTTATTCCTTCCTGGTTGTAGGTTTTCATTATGCTTGGAAGACTGTTCCTGCTGTGGATTGGGGCATTTACAGTTCTAAATAGCTTTTCTGTGATGAAGTGGTTTTACTTCTAGGTTTTTCCACCTTGAGTTGGTTTTTATGTATGGTGTGAGGTATTGATCTTGTTTAAGTATTCTGCAGATGGTTTTCCAATTTTGCCAACACTATTTGTTAAAGAGACTGTCATTTCCCCACTTAACTGAGTCTGTCTCCTTGTCAAAGATCAGCTGACCATATGTAGAAGGTCTGTTTTCTGGATTCTCAATTCTATTCCATTTACCTATGTGTCTGTCACTGTACCAGTTTCATGTTGTCTTGCCTACCATGGATATGTAGTAGGATTTGAGATCAAGGTGGGACTTAGCTCTAAAAGTGATAGAATATAAGAAAAAGAAAAAAAAAACAAACCCTACCCCAATCACAAAATGGGCACAGGATATGAGTAGACACTTCACCAAAGAAGAAATTCACATACCAAACAAACATGAAAAAAGGTTAAAAATCTCTAGCTATTACAGAGATACAAATAAAACCAACTATGAGATATCACCTTACCCTAGCAACAATAGCAAGGTTCACCAGGACATCAACAACAAATGCTGGTGAGGTTGTGGAAAGATTGAAACTCTTATTCACTACTGGTGAGAACGTAAAATGGTACAACCACTATGGAATGCAGTTTGGTGCTTTCTCAAAAAATTGGAAATAAAAATATCCTTTGGCTCAGCAATTACACTACTGGGAATATATCCTGAAGAAAGCAGAGCCACTACTTAAACAGATGTATGCACACCCATGTTTATTTCTGTGTTATTCACAATAGCAAAGAGATGGAAGCAACCCAAGTGCCCAACAACAAATGAATGGTTAGAAAAACTATGGTATATTCACATAACGAGATAATATTCAGCATAGAAAAACAGTGAACTCATAACATTACACAACATTGGTGGTCCTGGAGGATATTATGCTGAGTGATATATCTCAGTTACAAAACGACAAGTACTATCTAACCACTATTTTATATTTATATTTTATAACCACTGTTATAAAATAGGATAGATGGAGTTGGGGGAGGTGGGGAGAGAATGAGAAAAGTGTAGATAGATAATGAACTCTGCAGTAGAAAAGATAAGAAGAACTTTTCGAAAGGAGTATATTATTAGGCATTATATGTATGACAACAATCTCAAACAATGAGTGTGCATTAAAGTGGACTGGAGTGGGGGAAGAAAATGTGCAATATTGAATTTTGTTATTAGATTACAAATAGTATATATATATGAGTGTGTTTGTGTGTGTGTGTATATCTATATCTATATATCTATCTCCAAAAGAATGTGGAAATCATTGAACAATATCATTAATATCATATTAATTATTAATTAAGCAAAATACTGCAGAAGATCATTAAAAATGGCTAGAACAGTTCACAGACCAAGACCTGCTAGTTGATCAAGCTTCATTTCAAAAAGGCCGTAGCACCAGGGATATCATCTGCTAAAAGCAGAGAATAACAGAAGAATGTCTATTTGCAATTTATTATGCAAAGTCATTTGACTGTGTGGATCATAGCAAATAATGGCTGACATTGAGAAAAATGAGAATCCCAGAACATGTGCATCTGTACATGGACCAAGAGGCTTTTGTGTGAACAGAAGCAGGAAACACTACATGGTTTAAAATTTAGAAAGATGGTGTCGGATTGTATTCTTCCTGCATACCTATTTAATCTGTATGCTTAGCAAAATATTTGAGAAGGTGGACTCTATGAAGAATAATGTGACATTAGGATTGAAGGAAAACTTGTCATAACCTGTGCAGATTACCCAATCTGCTTGCCGAAACTAAGATCAAATTATGCAGCCTTCAATATGTATTGCATCTCAATGTCAAGAAAACAAAAATTCTCGCTACCAGATTCATAGGCAAAATGATAGATTACAAATAATAATAATAAAGATAATGTAATAAAAATTCATAGATGGAGAAAATATTGAATCTGTCAATGACTTCTTCTTACTTGGATTCACAACCAATACACTTGGTACTACCAGTAAAGATATTAGGAAATGTAATGCACTGGGGAAGTCTTCAGTTAGGGACCGCTCTAAATTATGTAAGAGCAACGATGCTTATTTGAGGAGTAAGGTGCACCTTACTCAGGTCATGATATTTTCAGTCTTTTGCTATGCATCTGGTAGCTGGATAGTGAGTAAGGATGCAGAAGAAATGTGATATTTTTTCAGTGTTGGAGAAGAATGCTGCATATCTCATGGACTGCCAAAAGAACAGCTGTGTCTTTGATCAGGTACAGTTAGAATGCTCCTTGGAGGCAAAGATGATAAGGCTTTATCTCACATTTTTGGTTATGGTGCTGTTGTTGTTGTTGTTAAGTGCCGTCGAGTCGCAGGGGACTCATAGCGACCCTATGAAAGAGAGTCCTTAACGCGTGGGTGCCTTTCATCCTCTCTCCAAGTTCATAGGGTTTCCAGAGGCAAGCTATTATGGAAGTGGACGCCACTCCTCCTTCCACGCTTGTTTAATCGGGAAGCTCCACCCCACTCTCAGTCGGCATTGGGTAGCCAACCATTAATGCATTTGACACATCAGTGTCACAGTGTTCAGCCTCACAGCAACCACAAGTGACCATGGGACGGCAACTTGTACACCAGGGCTAGACGACCT
>NW_006400152.1:210100-218017 GCF_000299155.1 Elephantulus edwardii
TATATCAGACTCAGAATGCATAGCTGTCTTGCCTATGGTCACCAAAGTAAGCTGTGGCGCTGGAATTTGAATTTAAATTTGCACTAAGCTAAGATTCCATATCTTTTTTTCGGTGCATCTTATGCTTTTTGGGTCATCCTCAGGCAGTAGGCAGTAGTGCCATTAAAATTAGAAGGCCCTCATAAAACTCACTGAGATCATTTTACTTCGGTTATTTGTTGAACCAAGAAATAAGGGCTTTGGTCTGAGCAAAGATCAAGGCAATGAGAAACGTCTACTGCAGCTCTGTTAATCCAATAATGATCTGGGCTCCACTGACATTCAGCAAGAAAATTAACCTGTACAGGGCTGACCGCATCTCATGATGTATCCCTTGAAACCAGGGAGCTATCAATCAAAAGTGCAATACCTTTCCCTCCTAGTATCTGGAAGTCTTCCAAACACACAAGCACTCTGTACTTGAACCGGAGTCTATTATTCCCAGGTCACCAGGTCAGCCCACCAAAACTGAGAAAGAGAGGGTTATGGTGCTAGTAGAGATTATTCCTTGGAGAGGGACATCATGCTTGGAAAGGTAGAGGAATGGTGAGAGAGAAGAAGACCCTTAACCAGGTGGGTTGACACAGTGACTGACTCAATGGGCTTGAGTTGGTTCAAGATTGTGAGGATGTCAGATGATATGCCCAGGGTTAAGAGTTGTTGTTGATAGGGTTGCTATGAGTTGTACTCGACTCAATGGCACCTAACAACAACAAACTATGATGAGTTTTGTGAAATGCTATACTCACTACTCCTGAATATCTGAACTCCAAATCGACTAATCTTGTCACAGTGTTATTAATGCATTTAATCAGCATCAAATGAAAATATTCTAGTTCTTGATAGATGAAGCTCAGTACTGTGATTCTCAATTTTGCATTTTGCTTAGGTCATTTGCTTATCCTTCTGTACTGTGCTACATATACCTTTGCATATTTCCCTAATGTTGTCAGTGTTCCTTTACTTTCTTCCTGGATTATGAAATATGTAATTGCAGTGCTTGATCAGTTTATCTATTGGACTGTTTGCTTCTCTCTAACTCCTGTGATTCCTGCATAGTGCATCTTGTTTATAGTCTTTTACACAAATCTTACCACTCCCCATGCCCACTCCATTCACACTGATTCCTAAAAGGAAGCTCCGTGCATCCACCTGATAGTGATTTCTCACTTCTCGTCTTCACCAGAGTAGCCTCTCCTACTCACCTAATTTGGACTATACACATGTGTGTATGCACGCGCACACACATATGTGCAGATCTATTTGTGTACATGTGTATTACTAAGTTTCCATATGTTTAAGCTTTTATATTTTCCTTTTTGTTTCAAGTATTTCTCCCAGCTTTCCCTTCCTATGTCCTTTATTGTTTTGGGTCAAAACTAGTTTCTTAATCTAAGGTGGCTTTGTGGTTTGGAATATCTGTGCAGTTGCTTAGTACTCGACTCGTAAATGTCCCAGCACTATATTTCTTTCTTTTACAGTACTACATTTAATATTATGTTTTCTTCATTTTGATGTTTTCATACACTTTGGACAAAGCCTATTTGCATTAGGTCTTGGCTCTACATATTATGCAGCTAGCTCTGTCCCAGTTGTGATCCTGCAAAATTGGCTTTCGTAAAATTATGAAAGAAGTCTTTCTTGCTTTCATTTGCAGAGATTCAGGAAAATGCTCTTGAAAACTCTACAATCTGTTAGCAGAAGGAAATGTAAATCCTTTTATTTTTGCTCACTGTCTTTATTTTGCCTTTCCTTGATCCTTTTCTTATAGTTCTAACTTCTATTAATGAGATTTATTTTCAACCTCAAGGTACGTCTTCCTTTTCCAGCAAATCCATAGTCTCTTTCCCCAGTAGTCTTCACAGAACAGTTGATGACTTTTTTTTTTATAACTATTTTTGCTGTTGATTACAGGTCCCTACGCTATAGACCACTTACCCAGGAGTTTTACAATCAGCAAAAATCTCAGGAACAATTTTATCTTAAACTGAAAATTCCTGGGATAAATCCAAATTCATGGTTAGTTCACAGGACAAAGCAGAATTACCCCATACCATTCTGAGGCTGTAAATCTTCATAGAAGTAAACTGCCACAGCTTTCTTGTGAATGATGTGTTTAAAGCACTGACTTTTCTTTAGTGTTAGCAGGCAAGCACATACCCTCCCTTTAGAGATGAGTGTCTGGCAGGGGAGCTCTGGAATAGCCCGTATGGAGTTGAACTGCTAACCCAAAGGTGATGTCTCTTTGGTGCTTTGACTCTATCAGTGGCTCAGTGTGAAAAAGATGAGCAATCTCCTCTCATGTTATTTATAACCTTGGAAACCCAATGGAAGATCAGCTATAAGTAGGCTCTGAATGTACAGTGATGAGGAAGAATAGTGTAGTAAACCAGCTTAGATTATTTTTATTTTTTGAGAGAGTAGAGTTTTTGGAGAGCTTTGGAATTTCCTTTAGATAAAAAAATAAGATTAGTAATATTAAGCAGCATTCACACAATGGAATACTGTGCAGCACGTTGGAGCAATGACTTTGTAAATTATTACCTAATTTGGGAGGGACTGGAGAGCATTATGCTGAGTGAACTTAGTCTCACAAGGATAAATATTGTATAAAACCATGATGGTAGAATGAGTATAAGGATCCAAGAGGGGTGGGAGAGGTTAGAAGCAGAGGGAGGAGGATGTGCAGGGGGAGGGGAGGATTAATCATGGGGTTGAACAATTTGATGGGGGCAGGGTGGGAGAAATTGAAAGAATGTGTTCTTGAAAACAATGTATTAGAATTTTGTAAATAAGCTAGTAAGATATTTAAAAATACAAAAATAAATAAATTTTTAAAAACCAACTAGAGAAGACCAATTTTATGGAACACTTTTATTGAACAGTCTCTAGGTAAAGACCCTGAAGTAGAATCCTCAGATTCCATTAGACCCTAATACTTACTTCAGGACTTGAAGAATAATCTTAGTTTATTACAAAGAAGAGCTATAGCTCCAGTCCCCTAAATGCAACTTTTAGTTTTGATGGATTACATGGGACCTAGTGAAAACCACAGGATGACTTTTGTCATTCTGTCCTAGGGTCTAACTCAACAGTCTTTTTATTTAATGCTTTCAACCCCTTACCACTTTACTGCTCCATCAAGTGATCCTTTTCAGAGGACAAACTCTACAAGATGACAAAGAGTTGAAGGAAAAGAAAACAATCAAAGCCATTAAATAGCAACATGGACACAAGGACAAGATAATAAGAAAAGTGAAAACAATTTCCCAATGAACTCAAGATAGTAATGACCATATTGATGTAATGATAATAAAGATTTATCAGGATAATGTCTAGAATTCTAATACCCTGGAATATGTTGTTTAAAATAAACATAGGATCCAGGCTTCTTATTAAGGTATAGTCCCCAGGTTCCTAATAAATAGACTAATTTATGTTTATTAATATAAGGTAATAATAAACTCAGGATAGAAAAACTTTGTTCCAACTGTTGCAAAACAATTAATAACAGTACTCCTTTCACTTTACTATCTGATTGTTAAATTATATTTCTTAATTCAATATTTAACTGCTTAGTTTTATAGGTTACTAATAACTAACTTTGACAGCTTTTTAATCAATTCACTCTGTCTCAGATAGGAGGTAAATTTTCACAGTTCATTAGAGATTCTTAGATTGTGTGGTGAGAAATAGAGGTCTAGAAAAGAAATAGCAAATACATGGCTTTAATTCTCTCTTTTAGTTTTCCAGGCCAGTGACTGACATTCTAATTGATCATGGTAACCTTTCTTACAAAATGTGACTCCTTCTCTGCATCTGTCATAACAGAGTGCTCCACGAAATTAGAATTAGTATGATTTGGTGACTGGGGCAATTGGGGTGAGTGTGTCGGAGACAGTGAGATTGGCACAGGACAGAGCAGAGTTTAGAACTGTTGTAGATAGGGTCACTATGAGTCGCAAGCAACTCAACGGCACATAACAACAACAACAGCAACATGTTAGATGAAAACTGTTTCCTATCTTTGATTTTCCAGGAGCTATGGTGGCCTAGTAGTGAAAAGTTGCACTGCAAACCCAAAGACAGATAGTTCAAATCCACCAGATACTCCAGAGGAGAAAGATGGGCTGTCTTCTCCTATGCACTTTACAGCCTCTGAAAACTCACATTAGGTTTATCTGTGAATCAGTTCCAATGTGATGGTACATAACAACAATATCATCTTTGGCCTAAACAAAAAGCAAGCTGTATGTCACTGATGTCACTTTCTCATAAGCTATGAGATATGGCTGTTGATAACTCACAGATGATAACTCAAGATAAGAAAGAATGCATTTCGATGAAGGCCAAGGACAGCAAGTTAAACAGTAATCTCTTTGAACTCTTTCCCTATGTTTGAGTTTTCTTTTTTTTTTTAAAGCAAGATTTAGGAATGGAAGAAAAGGAGATACTCCCCAATTAAGAAGAACTATGAGTTATCTACCACTTTACCATGAAGGAAACAAGTTTCTTGCAGAAATTCTAAGTGAAATATCACATATATTCAAGGAACTTTAAATACAACTCTTCAAAGGATCAGAATGCCTTTGGAGGACAGTCACTGGCCTTGCTCTACTTGTGAGAATTTACCCATAAAGAGTATACTAGTCCTTAAAGAGCTCTCGTGGCCTAGTAGCAAGAAGCTGCACTAAAATCTCTAAGGCAGGCAGTTCAAGGTCACCAGCTGCTCTGCAGGAGAAGGATGGGCAATCCCCTTCCATGTGATTAACTGTCTCTCAAAACCCATGGGAGGGTCAGCTCTGGGCACCTGACTCTGCAGTATACAACAACAAGTTCTTAAAAGATTGAGGATTCGTTCTTGTGATCTTACCAACAAAGCCTTAGCCATGTGCTCAACTTGGTCAAATTAACAGTGCCAGTTGTTGGTGTCAGAATTCTAACTATGTGGTCCTAGGTTGAACTTTTTACTTCTAGCCCAAATATATTTTATTTATCATTCATTTAGAACCATGTTATCCCCAAGTATCCCTCTTGTTTAAGTCATAAGAAGATTAAGTAAGCTTTCAAGAAGGACTATGTCCTTAATTTGGGCTCTTGAATGAAGGAAAATCAAGAAAAGGAAAAATCAATCATAAATTCGTTCACAGATTACATGCTGAGTTGAGAGAAACCTAAGTCTTCCTAGGGCTACAGTTGTGTAGGAGTTAATGAAAATGTGAGACACTGTATCAGGAGGACACTTCTAGTTAGTATGTCTAGCTTCCAAAAGCAGTCACAATGAAAATTCGTTGTTAGGTATTCTTGAGTTGGTTCCAACTGATAAAGACCCTGAAGGATGTCATGATAAACCACTATTAGCCCAACCCTTTGCCTGACCCTGTTGGCCAGCTCCAGTATGATGCACCTGGATACAAATAACCTGCTAGGAGCTTCACTAATCCTAGACCATCTGCAAAGTTCACTTGTTTATTTTTTTATTATTGATATACTACCAAATTTCTCCCATGGCCTTTTTACCATGGCTTGTACTTTTATTTTGCAAATATGATCAGAAGTAACATTTTCAGACTATTGAATGAAGCTGGAATTAACTTCTGTAAATGTGACAAGACAAACATGATGTATTAGTAAGTGAACTATGCTAGAACTTTTTAAATATGATTTTGTTGGTTTTTTTCATTTTGTATATGTGCACATCACTTACAGAGCTGCACTATTTGAATAAAAACCATCAAATACAAAATTGTGTGATTACTGCTTTTCATATTGCTGATGGCAAATAAGAAAGATCAAAGAATTGCTGTCTTTGAATTGTGTTGGCAAAGAGTATTCAATATAACATGGCCTACCGAAAGAGGAAGTGCAACCAAGGTACTCTTTAAAGGCAAGAATGGTGAAACTTCATCTCAGATCCTTTGAGTATGGGTCAGGAGGTGCTAGTATATAGAAAAGCAAACAAACACAAAACCAAACTGTCATTCTGGGGAAAGTAGAGTTAAAAAAAAAAAAAGGACAGGACCCTCAGAGAGAGAAATCACCACCACAGTGACTGCAGAACTGGGGCTTGAGTGTGTTGGAGCTGGTAAGGATGGTGCAGGACAGAGCAAGGGTGAGATCTGACGTTCGCAGAGTTGCTGTAAGTTGTAATCAACTTGACAGAACCTTACACCATTTTTAACACATAGTTTAAACTCCACTGCCACCAAAAACCCTCAACCCACTGCCTTCAGGTCTATTCCCACTTATGGTGATTTAAACATTACGTTTCTCAGGGTGTGGATCCTAACAGAAGCAGACCTGCACATCTTTTCTCCAGAGATGTCAGTGGGTTCAATTCATCTTTTTGTTAGCAATCTAATGTGCAACCCAGTTCATGACTGGAGCATCTTAGTAGTTTAAAGTGTATTGTTAAGAAGTGTCTCTTTTTTATGTGTCTTTTGTGACAGGATGAATTGATTCCAATTATAATTGTTCTTTGTAAAGATTTTCTTTTGAAAAGTGATAAAGAGTACTAAAGATGAAATAACCATGTTACAACTTTGATGTAAAGCTCGTCATCACCTCCTTTCATTTTAGCTAGATTTTATTTGAGTTTCAGTGTTTTTCCTTAGGATATAATTTCTCAAAATTAAGTTGGGGTCATAGTCACCATTATTATTATTTGAAGCACTTTAAAAAAAATCTAATTTTCTTAGTCTCCTCTAGATCTAATATATTAAAAAAATTCTCAAATCATTGTCTAAGAATCTTTGGCTTGGTAACTATAATTTAATTGATGATGATAATTATTGAGGTAATAAACTGTTAAACTTAAGTATATGTATGTATATATTTTAACAAGTCATTGGGCACTTGTTAAAAACAATGATTTTCTAACACTAATTTTAGCAGCTAATTTAACCAATCTAACACTAATTTAGCAGCTCTGTGAAATGGAATATATATATATATAGTTGTTGTTATGTGCCATCGAGTCGCTTGCGACCCATAGCAACCCTGTGTACAACAGCCGTAATCTCTGCTCTGTCCTGTGCCAATCACACTGTCTCCAATACATCCATCCCTATTACCCCAGTCACTGAATCCATCCACCTCACAGAGGGCCTTCCCCTCCTGTGCTGTCCCTCCACCCTCCCAATCATGACGTTCCTCTCCAAGGACCTGTTCCTCCTTACAACATGTCCAAAGTATGTCAGACGGAGCCTCAGAATTTTTGCCTCCAAGGAGCATCCCGGTTTAACCCTCTTCAGGATGAATCTGTTTGTTTTCTTAGCAGTCCATGGTACCCTCAATATTCTTCTCCAGCACCACAGCTCAAAGGCATCAATTCTCCTTCTATACCTCTAGTATTGTCCAACTCTCTGACACATAACAAGTGATCTCAAAGAACATGGCCTATATCAGATGCACCCTAGTCTCCAGAGATACACCATTGCTCTTCAGTACTTTGGAGAGGTCCCTAACAGCAGACTTTCCCATCACAATACGTCTTTTAATTTCGTGGCTGCTGGTGCCAAGATTTTTTTTTTCTTATAAGTACTCCAAACTTATGGACACCTTGATCACATTTTGGGGAATAATGTTAGATGTTTGGCTACCTGTTAAATTTCTAGACACATAGGGAATAATATTACTCATCTGGAAAGAAAAAACTCTTAAAGAAATAGTTTATGAAACTTACAATCCATGAACTTGTTGTTGTTGTTGTTGTTGTTATGTGCCGTCGAGTCGCTTGCGACTCATAGCGGCCCTATGTACAACAGCCCTAAACTCCGCTCTGTCCTATGCCAATCGCACTGTCTCCGACACTCCCATCCCAATTATCCCAGTCACTGAATCAGTCCACCTCATAGAGGGCCTTCCTCTCCTGCGCTG
>NW_006400152.1:221138-227774 GCF_000299155.1 Elephantulus edwardii
TCACTGTAGAGAAATCCAACTGATTTTTGAATGGCTCAAGCTAGCAACTTTTAATCAGAGATCTAAAACTCATTATGAACATTAATTAATACCTGGAATCTCTTAATGAGGGAGGTAAAAACTATTATCATTTCATAGATGAAAAGATCAGGTCTAAGCAAGTCTGGCAACTTTCTTAGGCCACCCAAGTAAGTGTGGCTCATTCCTAGAATCAATGCCTAGTATCTTCACTTGTAAATTCTTTTTATTTTCTGCATATTAATATGCTTTAAATAACAACTTGTTTCATAAAATATTCTACTGATGTAAATATGGAGATAAATAGCACATGATATTTATCAATATTCACATTCCAGTCTGCTGTTTGAGTCCCCCCCCTTTTTTTTCCCAATTGCTGTGTTAGTCTATTTCTTTGAGGGCCTTTATTTTCACAGACTTTCTCTTTCACCAAGTATAATAACCTTCTCCAGGGATTGGCTACTTCTGATAATAACATCCACGGTACATGAAATAAATCTTGTCATCCTTGCTTCTAGGGAGCATCGTGAAGATATTTCAATCTAATTTTGTTGTTATTTAGCTAATACACATTACTTGGCAGGATAATGTCAAAATTTTGAGAATATTCTACGACTTTCCTTTTTTTTAAAAAAAGGTATTTGCCTTTTTCCTTGTTGCTCTGATAAATTCCTACTGTCCTGGAGGGAAGGTGAACAGAAGGAACTGAGGAGCAAAAATGAAGAGCATAATTGCATAAATAAATAATTGAGGAATAAAGGATAACTCCTTGTAAGAGAAGCATTTCAACAAATAATTATATAAGAAATGAAGTAAATACACTCTCATAAGGACAAATACTGCATAAGACAGTTATTGTAAAAGTAGAAAGATAACTACTAAAACCTTTATGGGGTCCAAGGGAGGAACGAGTGGGAGCAGAGGAGTGAGGACGGATTGGAGGAGAATCACAGGGCCACACAATTTTGTGGGTGGAGGGAGGGCATCAAGGAAATGAAAAAGATCTGGCAAGGATTTGGAAAGGTGAGGTAATGGTGGGGATGGTTCAATGGTGATTAATTTTATGAAACACAATGTGTGGATATGATTGTATGAAACATAATGCCAATAAAGGAAAGTGTGCAACACAATGTATACAAATTTTGTAAAACAATTATCATCAACAACCTGTGTTATGTGACACGACTCTGTTTGCTGGAACTGAAGATGACCTGAAGCACTTACTGCAGAAGATCAAGGACTGCAGCCATATTTATGGATTGAAGCTCAACGTTAAGGAAACGAAGATTCTCACCACTGGGCTGATTGGCGTCATGATAGATGGTGAAGAGATTGAGATTGTTAACAGCTTTAGTTTGCTCAGCTACACAATCAATGCTCTTGGTACCAACAACCAGGAAATCAAAAGACAAATTGCATTGGGAAAGTTGACTGTCAGAGACCTCTCCAGAGGACTGAAGAGAAATGATGTCAGTCTGGAGAGTAAGGTGCATATGATCCAGGCCATAGTCTTTGCAATTGCTTGCTATGCTATGTGTCAGAGAGCTGGACAATGACTAGGGATGAAAGAAGAAGGATTGATGCCTTTGAGCTGTGCTGCTGGAGAAGAGTACTGACTATACCATAGACTGCTAGAAGAACAAACAGGTTCATCCTAGAGATGGTGAGATCAGGCTTCTCCTTGGAGGCAAGGATTCTGAGGCTTCATCTGACATATTTTGAGCATGTTGCAAGGAGGGACTAGTCTGTGGAGAGGGACATCATGCTTGGAAGGGTGGAGGGACAGGGAAAGAGAGGAAAACCATCGCTGAGATGGATTGATTCAGTGACTGGGGTACTGAGAGTAGGTGTGTCAGAAACAGTAAAGTTGGTACAAGATAGAGCAGGTTTCAGGGCTATGAGTCACAAGTGATTTGATGGCACATAACAACAATAAACAACAACAACACAATTATAAAAAAGAAATAAAAAGAGGGAAAAGCAAGAAAATAATTTTTTTAAAAAAAATGAAGAAAAAGAAAACATCCCTATTGGGCAAATATCACAATGATAAATGTTACGGACAAATTTCATTGAAGGATGATATGATTTGAAGAGAAACGGGAAATTTGCATCCTCAAATTACCTCCCTTAAGATAGCTATTAACTATGAGGACTTTACATGAGGAGACTTGCTAGGTCACTTTTATCACCCTTTCTCTTTCACTCTCATCACAGAGAAATGCACAACAGTTGCATGTTCTGTCAATTTCAGACTGCAAAAGTTGGTAAAAATCTTCTGCTTGCTTATCTTGGGCTTTAGTTACTGGTACATATATTTGAATGATAGTGACATTAACAGGATTTCATTGTATGCATATGGATAGTATCCTGTCACCTATAACATTGTACTGCAGAATGGATCTAGTCTTTTAGACTATGAATATAACCCCACTTTCATTCCCAACATAGTAAATTTCATAAGTGTCCAATTCAAAGTCAAAGTGGCCCATGCCAATCCACCTCAGCATGCCAATGCCTAGTATGCAAATATTTGTGTCCCTTTTCTTTTTGACAATGCCCAACTTTCTTACATTCATACTTTGTATGTTGCATTTTCCAATTATTAGTGGCTGTTTTCAACTATTCTTTTTTTTTTTTTTTTGGTTTCTCATTACGAAGGCTCAGTCTTCCATGCTATATCTAATAGTCTAAGTGTGCTCTATTGCTCATAGGGCTGTGATAGTGGAAGCATTTAAAATACCAGAGTCATCTTCTATGATGTACTGGTTTCAGTAAAGCTTCCTGTCTCAGACAGACTAGGGGGAAGAATCTGGCAACTACTTAAAAAACAAAACAAAAAAACCCCACAACAAAAACTTGCCAGTGAAGACCTTTTAAATATCAGCTGAATTCTATCTAATTACCAGAAGGAAGATCCTCAGTAAGGTATACAGACATAATAGCTTCAACTGTGGCCTGAAACATACTAACAACTACGAAGATGGTGCAGAACCTAGTAGTTTGTTCATTGGTTGCTACAAGTTGGGACCAACTCAGTCATTCCTAACAGCAATAACAATGGTATGGGACATATTACATTAAATTGATGGATGCTGTACTACTAATATGAAAAAAGAAGTCCCTTGCTTGGATGTCTTTGGATTTAAAAAAAAATGTTTATTAATTCAATAAGGTTAGAAAGGTATCTTTTCACCTGTATTTCTTCCTTCCTTTATTTTTAGACATACCTTTTTCCCCCTGAGGTATTTTGAAACATTTTCATTTAAATGGGTTTGCATACAAAGTTTGCATACAGTGTGTTTCACATATTCCTTAATTCATATTGTGTTTGATATAATCATTCCCATATATTATGATTTATAAAATTAATCACCATTTAAATATGACCATCATTGCCCCATCTTTTCAGGCCTCCACTGGATCTTTCCCATTTCCTTTACCCCCTTCCTCCACCCACCAAATTGTGTGACCCCGTGATTTCCCCCTGTCCATCCTCACCCCTCTGCTCCTGCCCCTTTCTCCCTTGGGCCACCATAGAAGTTTTACTAGTTGTCCTTCTATTTTTACAATAGTGGTCTTATGCAATACTTGTCTTTATAAGACTGGGTAGCTCACTCAGCATAATACTCTGCAATCTTTCCCAAGTTACATAGTATTTTTTTGAAATTGTTACTCCTGAGTGCTGTGTAGCATTACATCATATAAATGTACCAAAATTTCTCAATCCATTCAATTGTGGTTGGACATTTGGGCTGGTGAATAACTGTGCTGTGAACATTGCTGTACAAATTTCCATTTGTGTCTCAGTTCTAAGTTCCTTGGTTTATATTCCTAGAAATGGAATTTCTTTATTTAGCTTTTGTTGTTGTTATGCTATTTTCTTTTTGGTATGAATACAGTTATTAATTTACATTGATTTTCATTTATTTAAATAGTGGTGGTTTTTTTTTAATTCCTCATTTATATGATATGCTATACTCATATGCTGAGTTTTAAATGAGTCTCCAGAGCTGCTCCAAGGTACATTGCAAGCTATTCTGTCCTCTTGGCCATGTGAGTCAGCATGTCTGTCCCTTTTAGTACTATTCCTGTAGATCCTATAGAAACTCTTCATAAGAGAATGGCTGTGTAAACAAACACCTAGTAGGGTTTTAAAACAAAGCCATGTGGATAACAATTTTCTTTTGGAGAAATGTCTCCATTTTTACTGCTTGGTACTGGTAGGCTTTAATATCTGATCGCTGGACACCGGATGTCTCTGCAGTTAGAGATAGCTGTTGCGAACTAAGAGTTATCTGATCCATAAAGTTCTAAAGGGAAACATAAACAGTAGCATTCCATTGTAAAGTAATAATAATGGGACATTAAAAGCAAGCAGGTTTTGCATAATATAATTTGTATGGGTTGAAGTTCAGACTCATGGCGACTACTCTTATTGCCTTGATGCCTCCCCTTCACCCTATTTCTATGATCTCATGGGGAGTTCCACCTGAACAAATGACTGAGTATGATCAAGATTAGAGATAATTCTGCATGATATGCTGGCAAACATGGAAGAGAATTGCTGCATAATTATAACTCAGCTCAGAGGTTTGGAATGATACTAAGGCATTGAAATATTTCCACTGAGCAAAACTTGAAGCAGTACATTTGCATTCTCTCTCTGTCTAGAAAAAAATCATCAGAGGAAAGATAGAAATATTTCAGGGGCTTGTGGTTGTAGCTGTATTCAAGGACATGGTGAGATTGTTGTTAACAGGTGCCTTCAAGTCAACAATGACTCTGTAAACAGCAGCTCTGAACTCCTGTTCTGTTCTATGCCATCCTCATAATTTCTAATAGTCAATGTATCATCATCCATCATGATGTTGTCAGTTGGCCCAGTGGTGGGAATTTTTGTTTTCTTAATGCTTAGCTTCAACCCATATTGAAGGATGCAGTTCTTGACCTTCTGCAGCAAATGCCTCGGGTCCTCCTCAGTTTCAGCAAGCAAGGTTGTGTCATAACACAAGTTGTTGAATCTTCCTCTAATTCTGAAGTCACATTCTTCGTCATAAAATCCAACCTCCCAGATGATCTGTTCTACATACTGATTGAAAAGGTATGGAGACAGGCTGCAACTATAGCCTTAATTAATAATGAGAATAAGGATGGTGCAGGAATAGACAGGGTATTATATATGGGGTGGCTATAAGTTGCTGACCTGATGGTATCTAACAACAAAAAGGAGAATATTGCACTGGGAAAAGCTGTAGTCAAGAGACGTCTCTAAATTATTGAGGAGCAATGATGTTGGTTTGAGGATTAAGGTGTGCCTAATTTCAGGCCATAGGAGTTTCAGTCACTTGCTATGCATTTGATAGCTGGACAAGGAATAAGGATGACAGAAGAAGTTTTTAAACTATGGTGTTGGAGAAGACTGCTCAATAGCCCATGAACTGCCAAAAGATAACTATGTCATGGAGAAGGTGCAGTTTCTTGGAGACAAAGATGATAAAACAAAGATGATGGGCACTTGCATGGTTTCCATGTCTTTGTGATTGTGAGCAATGCAGCAATAAACATGGGTATGCATATATCTGCTTGGGTGGGAGTTATGGTTTCTTTAGGGTATATTCCTGTACTGGAATTGCTGGGTTAAGTGGTCTATTTCTAACTTTTTGAGAAAAAGTCATACTGCCTTCCAGAGTGGTTGCACCATTTTAAACACCCACCAACAGTGAATAGGGGTTCCAGTTTCCCACAACCTTGTCAGAATGTGTTGTTTGCTGCTCTGTTGAATTTTGCTATTCTTACTGTGGTAGGATGATATTTCATAGCTGTTTTGATTTGCAACACTCTTAGAGCTAGAGATTTTGAACATTTCTTCATGTGTTTATTCATCTGAATGTCTTCTTTGGTGAAGTGTCTATTCATATCCTGTGTGCTGGGGTATTGTATAAATTTTAGATATGAGTCCCTTATCAGACAGATCATTACCAAATATTTTTTCCCAGCCTGTAGCTTTTTTTTTACCCTATTGTAGAAGTTTCTTTTGATGTGCATAGGGATTTGATTCATAGAAGGTCCCATTTATCTATTTTATCCTCTCCTGGTTGTAGGTTTTTCAGGATGCTTGAAAGACAGTTCATGTTTTGGATTAGGGCTTCTGGAGTTCTTCCAAGCTTTTCTCTGATGGAATTTATAGTCCTTGGTTTTAGTTGTAGGTCTTTGATCCATTTTTAGTTGTTTTTTGTGTGTGGTGTGAAGTGAGAATCTTGATTGAGTTTTCTGTAGAGAGTTTTCCAGTTTTGCCAACATCATTTGTTAAAAAGGCTGTTGCTTCCCCACTTAACTGATTTAATCTCCTTGTCAAAGATCAGTTCACCTTGTAGATGGGCTTATTTCTGGGGTCTCATTTCTATTCTATTGAGCTATGTGTCTGTCATTGTACCACTACCACACTCTTTTGACCACCACAGCAGTGTAGTAGGATTTGAAATCAGGGAATGAGATGCCTCTTATTTTGCTTCTCCTTTTAAAGAGTCCTTTACTTATTCAAGGTCTCTTTCCATTCTAAATAAAATTGGAAATTGTCTTTTCCATCTCATTGGAGAATGGAATTGGTATTTGTAT
>NW_006400152.1:227874-228935 GCF_000299155.1 Elephantulus edwardii
GTATCAGACGCACCTTAGTCTCCAGAGAGACACCATTGCTCTTCAGTACTTTGGAGAGGTCCCTAACTGCAGACTTTCCCATGGCAATGCGCCTTAGATAAGAAAAAGTTTATAACTGTCAGCAACAACAGAAGACCTGGTGGTGTAAGGTTAAGTGCTCAGCTTCTAACTAAAATATTTCTAGAAGAAAAGGCCTCAAAATCCACTCCATAAAAATTTAGTAAATAGTTGAGTGAAGGGAAAGGGAATCTACAATAAGGATTTGACTATGCATTTTAAATAATTGTTTGGTTCTAAGTAATTGAGTGATTGCATGGAAACCTAATAGAATTTGTTAGCTTTCAATCAGAAGAAATAAAAAGTGCAAAAAAGAAATTGCCAAATTATTTATCAAAGTAAAAAAAAAAAACAGTGTCACAGTAAGTCTAAGTCAATTTAATACCACTATAATAGGCACCAAGTCCCAATAATAATAGCATCAGTTCTTCCAGTCTTATATCCAATAGAAAACACAGATATTTTCATATAACACAGGAGTTGTTGTGTATCTTGAAAGCTTGTTTACATTCATAAATACTTAAAATTATTGTAGTTATAAAAATTACCAATAGATCTTAATTAATTTATTAATAAAGAAGTGCATATGTTATTCTAAAATGACATTTTAGAAAAGATTGTAATATTTGTGTATTAATAATAACAAATTGCTCTCTTAACCCTGCATACTTTAAAAACTTATTATGAGAGGACGTCCATACATAGGCTTTTCTAGAATATAAAAATGGTTTGTCTAAAGAAGGCTAAGAAACTTACAGTTGAGAATAGATTGCTTACTGGAACTTCAGGCTGGGAAAATTAGTTTGTATATTGGGTCACCAGGCAAAACTTCTATTTAAATTCTGTGAAGAAAACAAATTATATCAATGTTTATCCAGCAAAGGAAATTTTAGGTCCAACCCTCCACTCTCGTCCTATCTGATTTCTCTCTTTTCAATATAATTTCTCATGGACTACATTTTCCTGGATCTGTTTACTGCTCTTCAACAGTTTTTTTTTTTTTT
>NW_006400152.1:236452-237004 GCF_000299155.1 Elephantulus edwardii
TGATGCTTTTGCTTATTGCTTTAAATCCACCTCTTCTTGGTTTCCCAGAAGTTTTGGTAAGTTCTGTTTTCATTGTCATTTGTTTCAAGAAACATTTTAATTTTATTTTCTATTTCTTCTAGTACCCACTCATGTTCAAGCAAGGTGTTCAGCTTCCAAATGTATGTTTTTTTCTTCCTTTATCTTCTTATTAATTTCTAATTTTGTAGCATTGTGGTATGAGAAGATGCTTTGTATTATTTCAATGATTTGAATTCATTGATGCTTTCCTTGCATCCTAAAATGTGATCTATTCTCGAGAGTACAGAATGGATGTTTTGTAATGCATGACTGTAGTTGGAGGTATGTCTTAATTGCCATGAAAAAGTATTTATTGAGTTATTGTTGTTGTTGTTATGTGCCGTTGGGTCGCTTGCAACTCATAGCAACCCTATGTACAACAGCCCTAAACTCTGCTCTGTCCTGTGCCAATCGCACCGTCTCTGACACACCCATCTGGATTACCCCAATCACTGAATCAATCCACCTCATAGGGGGCCTTCCCCTTCTGCG
>NW_006400152.1:237854-239751 GCF_000299155.1 Elephantulus edwardii
TGATTTTGGGGAAGAGACCCAGGTCTGGGTGGTATCAAGTTCAACTTGGAGTTAGTAGTTGAATTAATCACTTGCATCACCCAGTAACATACTAATTTAAAAAAACCCAAACAAACCACAAAGCAACAACAAAACACCTCAAACTCATTGTCTTTGTGTTGGTACTGACTTGTAATTAACCTTCTTCATTGGGTTTCTAAAGTTGTAAACCATATGGAATGAAATTTTCTATCTTTCTCCCTTGGAGTCACTGGTGGAATCAGTGAACATGAACTTTGAATTAGCAGTGCAATTCCCTAGAAACTAGCAGAATTTGGTGGATAATCAATTGACATATTTCAACAAACCCATGCTTCCCTGTATGCACTCACTAGGTTGTGCCAAGAAATCTAGAAGACAACCACCTGGCCAACTGACTAGAAGAGATCCATATTTATTCCACCCCCCCCCATCCTCCCAAAGGAGACCTGACAAAGTGTGGAAATTATGCAACAATATCACACATAAGCAAAATCCTACTGGAGATTATCCAAAAACAACCGAATCAGTATATTAACAGAGAACTACCCTAAATACAAGCTGGGTTTAGAAGAGGTTGTGGTACTAGAGACAATGTCAGCCAATGTCAGATGGATCTTGGCTGAAAGCAAAGAGTTTCAGAGGAATTTCCATCACTGTTTCATTGACTATGCAGAGGCATTTTGTGGCTAACTTTGTGAAGAATGGAATCCTGGGAACACTTGATTGTGCTTTATGGGAAACCTATACTTGGACCAGGAGGCAGTCTTCAGAACAGAGCAAGGATACACTGCATGGTTCAAAATTAGGAAAGGTTTGCATCAGGGATACATCCTCTCTCCACACCTTTTCAATCTATATGTGGAGCAGATCATTCAGGAGGCTGGATTTTATGAGGAGGATTGTGGCATCAGGATTGGTGGAGACTTATCAGGAACCTGCATGATGCACAGCCTTGCTTGCTGAAACTGAGGGGGACCTGAAGTGTTTGTGAGGAAGGACAGGACTGTAGTCTTCAACATAGATTGAAGCTCAATATCAAGAAGAAAAAGATTCTCACCACTGGGCTAATTGGCAGCACTGTGATGGGTAGAGAAGAGATCGAGACTGTTAACACTTTTAGCTTGCTAAGGCTCACAATCAACACTTGGCATTCAGTAGTCACAAAATCAAAAGACAGATTACATTGGGAAACTTTGCTGTCATGGACCTCTCCAATGTGCTGGTGAGCAATGATGTCAGTCTGGCGATTAAGGTGTCCGGGCCCTGGCCATAGTCTTCACAATTACTTATGAAAGAAGAAGAATCGATACCTTTGAGTTGTGGTGCTGGAGAAGAGTCTTGAACATTCCTTAGACTGCTAAGAGAATAAATAGATCTGCTCTGGGGAGAATGAAACCAGGCTGTTCCTTAGAGGCAAGGATTTGGAAGCTCCATCTCACACACTTGGGGTACGTGGTCAGGACATCATGCTTGGAAGGGTGAAGAGACAATGCAAGAGAGGAAGACTCTGGATGAAATGGATTGACATGGGAACTGGGGGCAATGAAGTTAGGTGCACTGGAGTCAGTGAGACAGGCTCAGGATAGGGCAGGGTTCAGTGCTATTATATAGGGTACGACTCCATGGAACTTAATAACAAATATGTATATATATTTGTTTTATATGTATATGTATATACACAGGAGTTCTACAGGACACGTCACCTTCCCTTGGAGACAGTACAACTAAACTTAAGAGACACTGGTCAAAAGAAAAAAAAAATGTCAGCAGTTGACGTGTTTGGAATCACAGAAGCCAAGAAAGCTTCACATACAAGCTGTCAGATCATGGGTTGGACAATGGAAGATATTTTCTGAAGGGACTTGGCAGATGTGAA
>NW_006400152.1:242352-245763 GCF_000299155.1 Elephantulus edwardii
GCACCAGCAGTCAGGAAATCAAAAAGCGTATCGCGATGGGAAAGTCTGCTGTTAGGGACCTCTCTAAAGTACTCAGGAACAACGGTGTCTCTCTGGAGACTAAGGTGCGCCTGATACAGGCCATGGTCTTTGCAATTGCTTGTTATGCATAAGAGAGTTGGACAATGACTAGGGAGGACAGAGGGACAGTTGATGCTTTTGAGCTGTGGGCTGGAGAAGAGTACTGAATGTACCATGGACTGCCAGGAAAACAAACAGATTGGCACAGGATAGAGCAGCGTTTAGTGCTGTTGTGCATAGGGTCGCTATGAGTCGCAAACGACTCGACGGCACATAACAACAACAACATATGTATATGTATGTGTATGTGTATGTGTATGTGTATGTGTATGTATATGTATATGTAAAAGAGCAACACTGAAATTATTAAAAAGTTTCTTGAATTCAGACAACTCATCAATTCATTTGCTCCCCTATCAAAGCTACCCTAATGGAAACGTGACATTTGTTGGGCAGTTTTATAGAAGAGTGGATGTGTTTATTTTATTTTAAAATTGTGGTTTTGGGGAACGTTTACAGAGTAAATTAGTTTTTCATTTAGCAGCTTATACACATTTTGTTTCCCACTTCCTGAGTTCCCTGTTTCCATTGGTTCTTCTTTCCTGCTCCTTCTTTCTTCTATGTTTTATTTCTGGGCAAGTGCTGTCCTTTTGATCTTGTGTGGTTGAATATTCTGAGAAGCACTTCCCTCAAGTGCATTATTGTTTGTTTCATACTCTTATCTGCTTGGTTGCAAGGTGATCTTCAGGGTGGGTTCAGTTCCAGATCTGAGGGTATCTAGGGCTACAGTCCCAGAGATTCCAACCAGTGTCTGTGCAACCTGTAAATCTGGTCTTTTGTTAATTTTTTTTAAATTTTGCATTTTTTCCCTCCCTTTCTGATTTTCTGAAGCAACATAAGTTTAGATAAGGTTGCTAGGTGGCAGATTGTCAGAAGTTGTAAACTACATGGGAGGAAATGACCTGTCGTTCTTGCACAGAGCTGCTGCTGTATTCAAACTGCCTGCCTTGGAGTTGGCAGCAAAATTGTTTATCCATTAGATCACCAGGCTTGATGAAAAATTATCAGTGGATCAATTTGCTGATGGTAGTTTAATGTGTTCCAAAGAAACTCTGGTGATATAAGAGTTAAGCACTTAGCTGCTAATTAAGAAGTTGAAGGTTAGAACCCATCAGTCACTCTGAGGCATGAAGATCTGACAATCTGTTTCCCTAAGGTTATGTCCTGGGAGAGGGTAAAGAACTATAAATACTCAATTAAGGATTTCACCCCCCCAAATAGTCTGAAAAATTAGAACTTATATTGTTCATGCAAATGGATTGAATTGAGACAATTCATTTTCCCTGTAAAGTTCACACTGAAATTAAACGAAATGTTTGATTTTTGTTTCTGTTTGTTTTGATAGTTAACCCTTAGTATCACTCTTAAACATGTCAGGTTTGAAGAAGATATAGAAGAAAGAATAGATGGTATCAAAGAACAGTGAAATAGATAAGTAGTGGCACAGGATAGTGGAAGAGCTGTGTTTTTTCTGGGAGAATTCTGGAACAGCTCTAAGATGAATCCACAAGAGCCAAAATCAAGAGTGAGACATGGTAAAATCCATGTTTTGTCTAGAAAAAGTGCCAAAAATTTCTGTGAGCTAGTAAGTCTATTCAAACTTTGTACTAAGGACAATAACTTTAACTGTGGTGACTCATCACATAAAACCTATAATGAGCTTAATTTTTACAGGCCACATGTTGGGTGACTATCCTTGATCATGACATCATCTTCATTTAAGAACAATTTTAACTCTGGAAAACTCTACCCTGTAAAAATGATTATCTACAACAATTTTGCATCAGATGATGATCATCATAATACCAAATTCTTTATAAAGAATCTGTCACTGCAAACATAACTTACTTATATTCTTAACATTGGAATTCTGGGTGCAAGCTATTACAAATGAGGGCAAAGTACAGACTTCAGCTTTTATAGAGTCTTAACTGTTCCCTAACAAGAGATGTAAACAGACAGGATTTCAGCTTTCTGCATTTATCTCTGAAGCAGTCAGAGTAAGTGGACTTTAGAAATTCAACTAATTTAATAACTAAAACAAGTTTAAATGTACAAGGAAGTATACACTTGTATACATTTTTCAGCACTGGAGAAATGTCTTTTCCTTTAGTCTCAGAAATGTCATATTATTTGTTAGAAATGCCACAAAATATTGAGGGGGGAAATGGACAAATACTAAATTGTAATCAGTTACTAAGGAAACTCTGGTGCCTTTGTGGTAGGGAGTTGTGTTGCCAACCAAAGGGCAGGCAGTTCAAATCCTGAAATATACAGTCTCCTTAGTGTAATTCATGTTGTTGTTGTTAATGTGCCCTCAAGGCACCTGTGACTCATAGTGACTCTATGAGTGACATAGTGACAACAGTTCTGAACCCTGCTCTATCCTGAGCTAATCTTATTGTCTCTGACACACCTGGCCCTATTATCCCAGTCACTGAGTCAATCCATCTCATCAAGGGTCTTCTTCTCTTGCACTGTCCCTCTGTTCACAGTCTCTGAAAACCACTGGAGGGTTTGTTATGAGTTGGTTTTGATTCCATGACAGAGAGCAAACGCACGAGCATGAGAGCATCAATTGCCGAGAGAGTCAGTTGCTTAGCTCTTAAAGATTTACGAAAGCTGCTTTATCTGGTGGCAAAGGGGTAAGAAACTGCACTGCAATCCCAAAGGTGTGAAGTTTAAATCCACCAGCTGCACTATAACGAGAAGGATGGGAAATCTCCCACGTGATTTACTGCCTCTGAAAATGTGCTAGAGGGTCAGCTATGAGTCAAGTTCCGTCCAGATGGCACACAATAACAGCAGCATTCATTGTCAAGCCTGTCTTGGAATAAGTGCAACCAGGGTCTTTCTTAGAGTCAAGGATGGTGAAATTTCATCTCACATATTTTGTCATGTTGTCAGGAAAAGGATATATACTGGGAAAAGATCAAAAAAGAAAGGAAGACCCCAAGGAGATGAACTGACACAGTGATTACAGCAATGGACTTAAGTGTATCAGAGATGGTAAAGATGATACCAGCTAGGGCAAAGTTCAGATTTGTTGTCATAGTCTACTCAATGGCAACTAACAACAACAACATTGTTTCTTATCTTGGGAGTTTATTTAGTCAAACTGCTTAGTTCTGCTGTTGTTAGCTTCTGTTGAGTATGACTCAAGGTCACCCTATGAACAAGAGATCTGCATCCTGTCCTAGCCTGTGCCATCTCCACCATCTCTGATACACTTGAACCCATTTCTGCAGTCATCATGTCAGTCCATGTTCTTTCTTTCTTTCTTTCTTTCTT
>NW_006400152.1:245898-259277 GCF_000299155.1 Elephantulus edwardii
CTTCTTTCTTCTTCCTTTCTTCCTTTCTCTCATCCTCCAGCTTTGCATGCTTAATATTCCTTCCCAAGGAATAGTCTATCCTACCTAGCAACACGTCCAAAGTATGAGAGACAAAGTGCTGCTGTCCTTGCCTCCAAGCAGAACTCTGGCTGCACCTTTTCCAAGACTTACCATTTTAACCATATGTTAAGTATGGAGCAGTTGAATTTAAAATTTCTCTTAAGAATACACTTGAATCATTGAACACTAATGATCAGAGACCTGATGAGTTGAGGGGTAACATTAAGAATATCATCCATTAAGAGACAAAAAGGTGACTCAAAGACAGAGACAGGGGAGAAATCCAAAATGGATGTCAGAAGAAATTCTGAAAATTGTACTGAGCCTTATGAAGCTATAACAAAGGGAAGAGATGTTGAAGTAAAAGAACTGAACAGAAAATTTCAAAGACAGTTTCAGAACACAATGCAAAGTAAGTAATAGAATATGCAGAGATCAAGAATTGGAGAATGAAAAGGGAAGAACTTGGTCCCCATCTCTCAAGCTGAAGGAAGAGGAAAACAAATTCAAGCTTCAAGTTGAAATACTTAGAAATACTATGACAAAATCTTGACTGGTCCAGGAAGCATTAAAAGAAGATGGAGAGAACACACAGAATCAATGTATCTAAAAAAAAAGAAAAGCAACAACACCAGGCTGAAACGGAAATATTTCATGAAGGACCATAGAAGCATAGCAATCCATCAGAGAGCTGGACTAAGGATGATAGAGTAAGAACTGATGCCTTTGAATTGTGGTGTTGGAGGAGAGTATTGATTATACCATGGACTGCTAAGAGAACAAACAAATTCATCCAGGAAAGAGTGGAACCAGGGTGCTCTTTGGAGGCAAGGATTTTGAAGCACTATCTGACATACTTTGGGCATATTTCAAGGAGGAACCAGTCCTTGGAGAAGGATACCATTCTTAGATAGCACAAGAGAGGAAGACCCTTGATGAAATGGATTGACTCGGTAAGGCAGTGTAGGTAGATATGTCAGAAACAGTGAAGTTGGCTCAAGACAGAGCAGGGTTCAGGGATGTTTTACATAGGATTGCTGTGAACACAAGAGACTCAATGGCACATAACAGCCACAACAATCATATGAGCAAGATCCAGTGCTAATGAAAGGACAAGTTCTAGCTGCAATAAGGCATTGGCAAAAAATTAGGCCCATAAATAGATGGCATACCAATTGACATGTTTCAATTGACAAATGCAGCCCTGCACATGCTTCACAGTCTATGCCAGGAAATTTGGAGGATAGTTGCCTGGCCAACTGACTGGAAGATATCCATTTTTGTTCCTATTTCCATAAAAGTAATCCTAGACAATGTGGAAGTTATCAAACAGTATCATGAGTATCACATGCAAGCAAATATTGCTGAAAATCGCTGTACCAGTATATAGATAGAGAACTGCCAGAAGTTCAAGCCATAATTAGAAGAGACTGTGGCACCAGAGATATTATGGCTGATGTCAGATGACCTAGCTGAAAGGAAAGAATACCAGAAGAATGTCTGTTTGTAATTATTGACTGTACAACATAACACATTATGGCTAACATTGAGAAGAAAGAGAATTTCAGTACATTTAATTGTGTTCATGAGAGGCCTATAACTACTTCAGAAGTTGTTGTACAAACAGAGTGAGGGAGCACTACCAATTTTAATTTTTTTTAAAGTGCATCCAAAAGATTCTATCCTTTTTTCATACATAGTCAAGCTATATGCTGAGCAAATTATTGGAGAAGTGAGACCCTGTGAAGAAGAATGTGGCATCAGAATTGGGGGAAGACTCAAGACTCAATAACTTTCAGTATAGAGATGACACAATGTTGCTTGCTGAAAGTGAGAAGGACTTGAAACACTTGTTATAGAAGACCAAAGAACAAAGTCTTCAATATGGATTGCATCTCAACATGAAGAAGACAAAAATCCTCATCACTGACCCAAAAAAACAATACAATGATAAATGGAGAAAAGATTGAAATTGTCAATAATTTCATCTTACTTGGATACACCTTGGTAGTAGCAGTTGAGGGTTTAGCGGATGTATTGCATTAGGCAAGTTCACTGTCAGGGACCTCTCCAAATTACTGAGAAGCAATGATATCCGTTTGAAGACTATGGTGCACCTAATTCAGGACATAATCTTTTCAATCACTTGTTATGCATCTGGAAACTGGACAATGAATAAGGACAACAGAAGAAAAATTGCTACCTTTGAAATGTGATGTTGGAGAAGAGTACTGAATATCCCATGGACTGCCAAAAGAGCAAACTGATATGTCTTGGAGAAAGTCAGAGTCCTGGAGAAAAATCAGAGTGCTCCTTAGAGGCAATTATGGGAAAACTTTATCTCACATATTTTGGTTATGTTGCTACAAGAGGCTTTTCTTTGGAAAGGGACACCATGCTTAGAAAGGTATAGGGTCAGAGAAAAAGAGGAAGACTCTCAATGAGATGGATTGACACCGTAACTGCAGCAATGTGTTCAAGGGTTCCACAGATGATGAGGATGGCAGAGGATAGGACAAGATTCATATCTCTTGTTCATAGGGTCACTATGAGTTTTACTTGACTTGACAACACATAACAACAATAATAAGCCACCAAAACTCCAGAAACCATTTAAACTTTCTTTCACAAGGTCATCATGAATTTGAATTGACTTTGTGACACACAGCCACAAAATTTGTTGACTTTCATGTTTTTATTTTAATTGAACCTAAAGTTAGTTTTCCTCCCCTCCTTTTTTCTACTCTTTCCTTTATCTGAAAGCTTGAGAATAGCAAACATATCTCTGTTTTCTTCCAAAAAGATAATTTCAATTCCAAGAAGAAAGTGGTTAAATTACAGACTTACATTGAAGGGCTTCCTATCTGATAAGCCTTTCAAGATGGTAAAAGCCAGGTCCAGGCTGGATGCATGTCCTAAAATAATTCTATGGGAAAAGAGTCCAAAGAATGACAGTTTTAAAATATAGGTTAACGTAAGACAATTTATGGAGTCTCTGGGTGATGAAAACTGTTAGATGCTTGACTACTAGCCAGAACTTCGGTTTGAATCTCAGAGGTGCCTCATAACATTGATCTGGCAATCTGCTTTCAATAGGTTCCGGTTTTCAAACTTTGAAGGACAGCTCTATTCTGCATGCGTAGGTTATGTGATGCCAGAAATGAGTTTCGAGCTGGTTTAGTTTTAGTTTTTATCACCATTTAAATATTTTCTGGGTTGGCCTGATTGATTTGGGACCTAACATTATTTTGTTACAATTTTTAGTAGGTCTTATCTCCTTTTAATTTAGAAAACTTTCTTTCTTAAGCAATAGAAGAAGTCATTAAGAAAATTCATAGAAAACAAATGTTTCTTTCTCCCATTCTCATTTCAATGAGTAAGATTTCTCATTTCTACCACAGGGAGATCGAGTGACAGTAGGTTTAATTTTAAGACGGTAGAAGCTGAACAAAAATTTTGATAGCTAGATAGTTGGCAGCTAAAGATTTTGAAAATGAGCAAATCAATTGTCCATGCTAACCATAAATAGATTGTCCTTGTTAAAAGTGTGTTGTCCCTGCTATCCCAAAGGTTATTCATCTCAAGAAGTTGGAATTTACCAGGCTCTCAGAAGGAGAGACAATTTCCTCTCATTGGAATTACACACTCAGAAACCCAACGGACCATTTGCTTTGAGTAGGAACCAACTCAACATCAATTACACAACCTTGCTTGCTGAAAGTGAGGAGGACTTGAAGCACTTGTTACAGAAGATCAAGGAATGCAGTCTTCAATATGGATTGCATCTCAATGTAAAGAAAACAAAGATTCTTACCATTGGATCGTTAATCAGCTTCTTGATGGATGGAGAGGAGACTGAAGCTGTCAGCAGCTTCATTTTACTTGGATCCACAGTTAACAGCTTTGGTACCAGAAGTCAGGAAATAGGGAGACACATTGCACTGGAAAATCTGCAGTTAGGAATCTCTCCAAATTATTAAGGAGTAGTGATGTTAATTTAAGGACTAAAGTACATCTGATTCAGGCCACAGTCTTTCTGATTACTTGCTATGCATCTGAAAGCTAGACAATGAATAAGGGTGACAGAAGAATTAATACTTTTGAGCTATGGTGTTGGAGAAGAGCACTGAACATCCCATGGATGGCCAAGAGAACAAACATCTATGTACTGGAGATGGTGCAGCCAGAGTGCTCTTTGGAGGCAAGAATGATGACCCTTCACCTCACATACTTTGGGCGTGTTGCTAGGAAGGGCTATTCCTTAGAGAAGGACATGATGCTGGGAAGGAGGAAGGGCTATCTAAACAGTAAAATTCTCAACCAGGGGAATTGACATGGTGATAGCTGTAATGTCAGGAAGTGTGACGATGGTGTAGGATAGAACAGGGTTCAGAGCTTTTCTTCATAGGGTTGCTATGAGTTGTACTCTACTCGACGGCATCTAACAAGAACAGAAGGACCAGCAATTTCTTTCAAAGGGCCTGAGTAAGAACTCAACTTTGTTAGGAGGAAGATAAATGAGAACATTTCAAAGAAGGAACAGATTGACCCTAGAATTTGGAGTTAAATGTGTGACTTATCTTCACGAGGCAACTTCCCAGACCTAGTGACTGAAAGTCCTCATTGTCCTATGTAGGGATGGACAGCCTTTGATGAGATATATGGGTGTTGCTGTTTTGAGAATCATGGTCAAAGTCCCATGTGCCTACATTTGTATAAAGCGAGTGGCTGCTGGTTTTGGACAAACCACATTCATCAAGACAATGACGTCATGGATCCCAAAGTAGTAAGAGTTACTTTAAATTATCAAAGTAGTATAAATCCTTGTAATTTGCATGATACCCTAGGAAGAGCTTCTTCTTTTACCTAGCCATAATACCTAGTACTGTTATTAGATACTGTCAAGTCAGAACAACCCATACCTGATCCTCTCCTCTTGCAGGTTTTCAGAGGAAGATCACAGAGGAAGAGATTGCTTTTCTTTCTTCTGAAGAGCACCTGGAGGATTTTAAAAGCGAAGACACTGGGCAATCTCCTCCTGTAGGATTAACTGCCTCTGAAAACCTGCCAGAGGGTTGGCTATGGGTCAGTTCTGACTCTATGATACACAATGTGCACGTGCGCACGTGCGCGCGCGTACACACACACGCACACACACACATCCTTTCAGATTAGCAGTGCACGTTCTTGCCTATAGATCACCTGAGCTCCTTAATACCTAATACTATTGTTGTTGTGTGGTGTGTTGTTCCATCAGAACCAATCCTTAGCTGATCTTCCGTCAAGTTTTCAGAGGCAGTTAATTACATGGAAGGAGATTACCCATCTCTGACTCAGAGGAACAGCTGGTGGATTAAATACTGCCTTCAGTATTGCAGCGCAGCTTCTTGCCTCTAGGTCAATTGAACTCCCTAATTACTAATACTTGCTGCTGTTGTTTTGTACCATCAAGTTGTCTGTGACCATGTATAGCATCTCTGAACCCTGCTCTGTCTTGAGCCAGTCTCACTAATTCTGACACAACAACAACAACTCTCATTGTCCCAGTTACTATATCATTCTAGCTCATCTGGGGTCTTCCTCTCCTGCCCTGTCCCTCCACCCTTCCGAGTATAATGACCTCCTCCAAAGACTAATCCCTCCTGACCACGTGCCTAAAGTATTTAAGATGGGGCTTCAAAACACTAGCCTCCAAGAAAAAACTTGGTTTCACTCTCTCCAAGACAGATCTATTTGTTTTCTTGTCAGTCCATGATATGTTCAAGAATCTTCTCCAGCGTCATAATTTGAAGGCATCTATTCTTCTGTCATCTTTATTCATTGTCCAACTCTCTAAAGCATGTAAGTAATTGCAAAGACCATGTCCTGGATTAGGTGCACTTTAGACTCTAGACTAACATCATTGCTTTTCAGCACTCTGGAGAGGTTATTGACAGCAGATATTCCCAATGCAATTTGTCTTTTGATTTCCTGACTACTGGTGTTAAAAGAGTGTTGATTGTGGAGCCAAGCAAGCTATAACTGTTAACAACCTCAATCTCTTTTCCATCTATCATGGAGCTGCCAGTTGGCCCAGTGGTGAGAATCTTTGTCTTCTTGATGTTAAGCTTCAATCCATACTGAAGACTACAGTTCTTGACCTTCTGCAGCAAACGCTTCAGGTATTCTTCAGTTTCAGCAAGGAAGGTTGTGTCATCTATGTAATGTAGGTTGTTGATTAGTCTACCTCCAATCCTGATGCCACATTCCTCCTAATAAAGCCCTGCTTCCTGAATGATGTATTCTGCATGTAGATTTAAAAGGTATGAATGTAGGATGCATCTCTAACAGACTCCTCTCCTGATTTTGCATGATGAATTGTTTCCCTGCTCTGTTCTGAGGACTGCTTCCTGGTCCGAGTATAGCTTTTGCCATAAGCACAATCAAGTATTCTGGGATTCCCATTTTTTCTCAAGGTTAGCCATAATTTGTTTTGATTCACACAGTCAAATGTCTTTGCATATTCAATAAAACACAGATAGACATTATTCTGGTACTCTTTGCTTTCTGCCAAGATCCATCTGACATTGGCAATAATGTCTTTAGTGCCACGACTTCTTTTAAACCCAGCTTGTATTTCTGAGGGTAGTTCTCGGTTAATGTACTGTTCTTATTCCCCTAAGGAGTATGGACTTGACTAAAAATGTACTTTTTTATTTAATAAAATGAAAGATGATGTTTTCTACAACTAGTGATATATATATATATATATATAGAGAGAGAGAGAGAGAGAGAGAGAGAACTCTCTCTTCTTCTGTGTGTGTGTGTGTGTGTGTGTGTGTGTGTGTGTGTGTGTTTATCTATTTCTATCTCTTTGCCTCTATCTGTATCTCTGTCGCCATCTATATCTGTATCTCTCACATGCAAGATTCTGCTGCAAATTATCCCCAAACGACTGGAACAACTCATCAACAGAGAACTGCCAGATGTGCAGGTTGGGTTTAGAAGAGGCCGTGGTACTAGGGATATTATAGCTAGTGTTAGATAGACGTTGGCTGAAAGCAGAGAGTACCACAGGAATGTATATCTGTGTTTAATTGACTATGCAAAGGAATTTGACTATGTGAATCACAACAAACTGTGGCTGACTCTGAGAAGAAGTGGAATCCCAGAACACTTGATTGTGCTTATGTGAAACCTATACTTGGACCAGGAGGCAGTAGTCAGAATAGATCAAGGAAACATTGCATGGTCCAAAATCTGGAAAGGTGTATGCCAGGGATATATCCTATCTCCATACCTTTTCAATCTATATGCAGAACAGCTCACGTGGGAGGCTGAGCTCTATGAGGAGGAATGTGGGATTAGGATTGGAGGAACACTCATCAATAATCTGCGTTATGCAAATTACACTACCCTGCTTGCTGAAACTGAGGAGGACCTGAAGCGTTTGCTGCAAACTTTAATATGGATTGAAGCTCAACATCAAGAGAACAATGATTCTGAATGAGGGTTGCAGAGTAGAGTATACTCGGGGGGTGGGGGAGTGCAGGGGGGATTGTGTACCACTGAAGAAGTTTTTCTTTTGCTTTTCAAGGAGAAGAGTGAACTGCGGGTGGGGGTGGAGTGGGTGGGGAGAAAAGTGCAACAATGTATGAATGGAAATGCAAAATCTCTGTAAATGTTCATTAAAATTAATTTTTAAAAAACCCCACCAAAAAATAAAACAAAGATTCTCACCCCTGGACCAATTGGCAGCATCATGGTAGTCAGTGAAGAGATTGAGATTATGAACAGATTTACTTTGCTTGGCTCCACAATTAACACTCTGGTACCAGCAGCCAGAAAATCAAAAGATGAATTACGCTGGGAAAGTCGGCTGACATTGACCTCTCTCTCTTCAGAGTACTGAAAAGCAACAGTGTCAATCTGGAGACTAAGATGCGCATTATCCAGGTCAATTACTTGCTATGCATCAGAAAGCTGGACAATGATTAGCGATGACAGAAGGAGAACTGATATTTTTGAACTGTGGTGCTGGAATATACACCATGGACTGCTAGGAGAACAAACATATTCCTCCTAGAAAGGGTGAAACCAGGCTGCTCCTTGGAGGCCAGGATTCTAAAGTTTCGTCTGACATATTTTGGGCATGTTGCAAGGAGGAACCAGTCCTTGGAGAGGCACATCATGCTTGGGAAGATGGAGGAACAGCACAGGTGAGGAAGACCCTCAGTGAGATGGATTGACTCAGTGACTGGGGTAATGGGAGTAGGTGTGTCAGAGACAATAAGGTTGGCACAAGATAGAACAGGGTTTAGGGCTGTTGTACATAGGGTCACTATAATTTGCAAGCGCCATAACAGCACATAACAACCACAACAAAAATATAGAGATACGTTTCCCTAGGCTACCAGAGCTCCCATATACAGAGGGAGCTCTGGGAGCCTACTAGTAAGAAACTGTACTGCAATCTCTAGGGCACAGGGTTTGAATCCACCAGCTGCACTGCATGAGAACAATGGATAATCTCCTCCCATACGATTTACTGTCTCTGAAAACCCACCAGAGGATGAGTTCTAGGTCAGTTCCTACTCGACAGTACACACCAACACTTTTAAAAACCTTGGAAACCCAGTGGAGAGTCACCAAGAGTAGGTATCTACTTAATGGCAGTGGGCAGTGAGTTTTTCCACACTTACCTTATAGAAATACAGGATCAGGGCCATTGTGTGATTAAAATTCACATCCATCGTGATCTGGAGATCCTCACATTACCTTTGTGTTGTTTATACCAGAGGCATAAAGTTTCTCAATATTGGGATGAGTTGTGCATAAAATATGAAAATATAATTCCAGTATGGGGAGACATTTAGAAGAGATGAATACTTTTTATTTTGGAAATATAATGTTAACATCTTTCTTCAATATTTACCCATTCTTAAAATATTAAATTGCCCTCTAGTTTGATATCAAAATTGGTTTTTGGGTTTTTCTACCCCTTGAAACCAAAACCGTTGGGATATTTCTGACTTATAGAAACTCTACAGGACAGAGGACTCTATAGGACAGAGTGGCACAACCCAAAAGATTTCTAGGGCTATATATTTTTACAGAGGCAGGATGCCACAGTTATCCCCCATGAAGTGAGAAGTGGGTTAAAACCACCAACCTTTGAGTTAGCAGCCAAATTCTTAACCACTGTGCCACCAGGGCTACTTCTTCTATTATAGTAGCTGTTGTTGTTGTTGTTATGTGTCATCAAGTCATTTGTGACTTATAGTGACCCTATGTACAACATCTCTGAACTCTGCTCTATCCTATGCCAACTTTATTGTCTCTGACACAACTACCCCCATTATCCCAGTCACTGAGTCAATCCATCTCATTGAGAGTCTTCTTCTCTTGCACTCTAAAGTCCTTCCACCCTTCCAAGCATGTTGTCCCACTCTAAAGACTGGTCCCTCCTTCCAACATGCTCAAAGCATGTCACACAAAGCTTCAGAATCTTTGCCTCCATGGAGCACATGGTTTCACCCTCTCTAGGATAAAATTGTTTGTTTACTCTTCTCCAGCACCATAGCTTAAAGGCATCAATTCTCCTGTCATTGCTAGTCATTGTCCAGCTTTCTGATGCATAGGAAGTAATTGTGAAGATCATGGCCTAGATAGGCACATCTTAGTATTCAGACTGACATCATTGCTCTTCAGTACTCTGGAGAGAGGTCCCTGACAACTTGTGTGAAAATAATTTTCATTCTAGTAGAAATTAAAACTTTAAACCAAAGCATAAAATTCAAATGAATAGGATTTAGAAGAAAGAGAATTTGTATGTTGAACTTGGCTGGGACTAGAGGATTAAAAGCAGCTAAGTAGTGGTTTTGAGAAGTCCTCTTGGTTAGGCTTCCATTTACTCTACCTGAGTAAGGCATACAAAGTTTTGGCACTGTGAGACTGTTTAAGTTAAATAGTGTTAATTAAAGCCTTATACCCTAAGGGAGAAAAAGCAAGATGGGCCACAAGAGTGTTAGCAGAGCCACTGCTAGGGAATTAATGGAACTCAGGTTTTTCGAAATCTTCCTTGCTGCCTTTTCTGCCTGCCAGCTGCTGTCATTTTCATTATACACAAAATACATTTAAAATATGCATTTATCCCTTGAGAGGAATAGACTATTTGAGAAAAGACAGAGATGACCCAAATTAACTGAATCCAGGGAGGTCTTACTCATATAGATTTTTCTGGTGAAGAAAGCAGAGTGGGAGAGTAATTTGTCCGAATATGTGACATGTTCTTTGTGTTAGCATAAATTGACAGCAATAGCTGTAGTGCTAAAATTGTTCTAATTGTTTACATTCTGGTGATTTTTCAAAACAGAATGCCTAGAATGATTATATTAATTCAATGAATGTCCTACCCATGATTCTTATTCTAAATCTATTGCAGGGAGTTGAAGCAGTTTAGTATCTATGTCTTCCACATCTGTAATGCTACAAATTCAAACTACTTGCCATGAAGTCAGAACCAACTCATGGCTGATACTCTGGGTTTTCAGAGGTTATCACTCAGATGGCAGGAGATTGCTCATATTTGTCCTGCAGAGCTGCTAGTGTATTCAAGTTAGCCAGAGAGGCGCCACCTTTGTGTTAGCAGCACAATTCCCTACGGAAAAGTTTTACAGAGTGCATTATTTTCTTCAAAGATTGTTAGAGTACTTTGCAGACATCTACTAGAAGACCACTCGAAGAGTCAGTAGGTCAAAGATTTTCATTTTTGTGTGTGCAGAATGAAAGGATTAAACTACTAATGCCCAGGGTCTACAAAGTCTAGCTTTTACAATCCAGTCAATGTTTTATAAAGATGAAGCCTTCCAAGTGAGAATAGAAGCACTGTACCCAAATTTGCTTAGAAAGTGCTGACAAAGCTAGGAGTTTCACCAGCATTTCCTGTCTAAAAAACAAGCTCTCAATTCGGTTTTCTCCTGCATTGAAATGGGGATCAGAAACTGTTACTGTTTGTTCAAAAGCAGAAGCTAGAATCATTTCAGAGAAAGAGAGAGCAAAATTGAAATCGAAACTCCACTTCTACCTATCTGTAGAGGCAGCTGAGCGTGTCCACCCACTATGGACTTCTCCCCTCATTGCAAGTGAAATTATTAACCACAGAGGTGTCTTTCACTTTTGTCCTAAATCAGGACATATCTTACCGTATTCAGATAACCAAGTCATCTAATGTCTACCCAGAATAGTTTCCGTCACTTTGTGAGAAGTCTTGCTTCTTTTCCTTTCCACAGTATGTTCAGTGACCTCAGAACTGAAAAAGTTTTAGTCTGCCTTAGCAATTGGACAAATTTCCTCTATTAATCAAAATACTCTATGAAATAAGCCATATCCCAAGGGAAGGATGAGAACTGCATGGTATGCAGATGCTTGCTACTTTTTCACTTAAAAAAATCCTAGAACCTTCTGGAGATACAGAATTAAGAGTTAAGAAATGCAGATTTAAGAAAATGAAGCAACACAAAAAAAGAAGGAAACTTTTATTAGGAAGTCCCATTCATTATTTATTATTGTAGTGGACCACAAGTAGTTTATACCATACTGTATTTTAATATTTCAGTGTTGGTGGCAGAAAATAAATAAAAACAGAGAATATTTTCATGTCACAATGGGTGTTAGGTTATATAGGGTAATGTGGGGAGACCCTAACACCAGAAACTGAGAATTGCCAGGAAACTAAAGGCACTTTCAGAACTTCCTCAGAGGTTGTTGTTTTTGCTAAAATACTTCCTTTTCAAATATAAATTTCAAAGTGTAGATGTTCAAGTATTACTTCCTGTCAGGAACTTTCTCTTATATCTCTTAGATTTACTGTTTTGTTATTTGCATTTCTGTAGATGTTACCTAACTAAACCTATTAAAAGCACTTGGTGCAGCAGCCTTCAATATGCATTGCATTTCAATGTCAAGAAAACAAAGATTCTTACCATTGAACTGATAGGCAACATTATGACGGATGGAGAAGAGATTGAAACTGTCAATAACTTCTGCTTACTTGAACCCGTAATTAACACCTTTGGTACCAGCAAGTCAAGAAATAAGGAGACACTGGGAAAATATGCAGTTAGGGACCTCTCCAAATTATTGAGGAGTAATGATATCAGTTTGAGGACTAAGATGTGTCTGATTCAGGCCATGATCTTTCCAATTATTTGCTATGCATCTGAAGGCTGGACGATGAATAGGGATGACAGAAGAATTGATGCTTTTCAGCTGTGTTTTGGAGAAGAGTGCTGAACGTCCATGGACTACCAAAAGAACAAACAAATATATCTTAGAGAGGGTGCATTCAGAGTTCTCTATGGAGGCAAGGATGATGAGGCTTCACCTCATATACTTTGGGTATATTGCTGGAGGGGCTATTCCTTGAAGAAGGACATGATGCTGGGAATGGAGTAGGGTTGGAGAAGGAGAAGAAGACCCTCAACCAGGTGGATTAGCATGGTGACTACTGCAATGGGCTCTTGTGTGTCAGGAAGTGTGAGGATGGCACAGGATAGAACAGGATTCAGAACTTTTGTTCATAGGGTTGCTATGAGTAACACTCAACTTGACAGCACCTAATAGAAAATCAACAACCCCAGATAGATTTTGAGTTCCCTGAGGGTACTAAAAATACTTATCCTTGCAGTGTTCATGCGTAACACATTGCCTATTATATAATTAATCACCATTGAATTGGAACAGTCTCAACGCTGACCCTCCCTTGGATTTCCAATGCTATAAAGAGAACATCCTCTCCCTCTGAGGTGCTTGTGGCTTTGAACTGTTAGAGAGACATGGTCTTTGATAGCAGAACAACTCCATGAGAACTATGTCAGCAGGGCTTGTTTGTTTAGTATATATATTAAAAAGCTCACGCTCATTGCTGTTGACTTGGAACTGACTTACAGCTGATGCTCCAGCGGGTTTTCAGAGGCTGTAAATGGCATGGGAGGAGATTGCCTATTTTTTTAAAAAATGAGAAGCAGTTAGTGGATTCAAATCACCAGAGAGCTATTGCCTTTATGTTAGGCAGTGGGAACTCTTTACACACTACTCTATCTGTGTTCCCTTGTCTAGGATATAGTAAAAAAGCATAGCTTTTTTTTTTCTTCTTTTTTAAAATTGTCATTTTACTGCTCCCCACTGTAGTTCCCCACACACCCACTCTCCCTTTTTTGCTGACCATAGTTTGCAGGCTATGGGGGAACAGGGAACAAAGCTGGGGTCTGGCGCCCCCAAGATGCTGCCAGCGGGGGAGAACAAGTCACAATTACAAATTATCACAACAATTAGCGTCT
>NW_006400152.1:259602-266597 GCF_000299155.1 Elephantulus edwardii
TGGCAATGCAATGGCGAACAAACTCACACTCAGGGCTGTGCCAGAAACCAGTGTACACCAGCTCAGCGAATTTCAAGCCCAGGCCTTGTTTGATTTTGCGCACTTCCCGATCCATCGTGAAGGCCTCGATGTCTAAATGAGCATGGTAAAGGAACGTGCCTGCTGGGGTCCCGTAGATACCTCGGGACTTCATTCCAATGAAGCGGTTCTCCACAATGTCGATGCGACCCACGCCATGCTTGCCAGCAACTTCATTCAGGTACATGAAGAGCTCCAAGGATGTGTGGTGGGTGGTACCATCCTTGACGTTTGTCACCTGCACAGGGACCCCTTTTCTTGAACTGGATCTCAAGAATGTCAGGGGTGTTAGGGGCCTTGGCAGGGTCCTGGGTCTTTGTGTAGAGGCCTGGAGGTGCCTGGTTCTCGGGGTTCTCCAGGTTTCCAGCCTCATAGCTGATGTGCATGAGGTTCTCGTCCATGCTCCATGGGCTCTTGGGGGTGACCGGGATGGGGATTCCGTGTTGCTTCGCATACTCCATCAGATCATTGCGGCCCTTGAACCGGTTGTAGAACTCTGGCATCCTCCAGGGGGCGAGCACCTTAATCTGTGGGGCCAGCAAGTAGCAGGTGAGCTCAAACCGGACCTGATCATTTCCCTTTCCCGTGGCGCCATGAGACACATACTTGGCTCCCTCCCTCTGGGCAATTTCCACTTGTTTGCGGACGATGCAGGGCCTGGCGAGAGAGGTGCCCAGGAGGTAGCGATCCTCGTACAGTGCGCTAGACTGGACAGCGGGCCAGATGAATTCCTCCACAAACTCCTTGCTGACATCCTCAGTGAACACCTTTTTGGCTCCGAGCTTCAGGGCCTTCTTCCTGGCTTCCTCAAAGTCTTCCTTCTGACCAGTGTTGTCCAGGTAGGCAATGACATCGTAGCCTTGTTCCTTCAGCCACACCAGGATGCAGGAGGTGTCCAGGCCGCCGCTGTAGGCCAGAACCATGGAGCCCTTGCCAGGCATCTTTTCTGGAATTGGTGTTGTAGGTTTCCGGCTTCAGGAATCTCAGTGAACCACTCGAGGTCTGGGCGCTCGTGGCAGGCAGCGGAGCAGGGCAAAAGCATAGCTTTTTGAAGGAAATAATTTTGGGATATGGAGTTGCTAGCTAAAAGTGATTTAAACAAGCTCTTATTTCAGTATATCAGTCTCCTGTCTCTGTTTCTCTTAATATGCCTATAACTTGCTTGTTATGCGCATACCCTGTATCCTACTTATCAATTCATTTTTCAAATACTAGACTCTCATTTCTAACAAAGCTGTGCATTTTGTATGTTATTTTAAATGCATAAACTTCTTTTCTATCTGTTGCCTTAAGTCCTTACAACAATCCTATAAGGCTGGTTTCAGATAAGAAACCTGAAAATTAACAAGAATCAATAACGGAGATTATAATGTAAGTCTTTTGAGCCTTCATCATAAATCCTTCTAATTCAGTGTAAAAGTTTATCTTTTAAAACTTCTAATTTTGAAACAGTTTCACATTTACATGAAATTTCCAAGACTATCCCAGGAGCCTCCTGTAAACTTCACCCAGGTTCCCCCATTGTTACAATTTTGCCACATTTCATTTTTAGTATTCTTTCATCCCCTAGATTATTCTCTCCCTCCTTCCTCCCCACTCCCCACCTATCATATCTACAAATGTATCTACAGCTTTGTTATAATATAATTTTTTATTTTAATTGTGATTTTAACAGAAGTTTACAGAAAAGTTGGCTTTTAATTAATTCATTATTGCACATTTCCCTCCCTCCTTCTCCCTTCCCTCTGCCCTGTTGACTTTCTTTTTTTATATTTATTCATTGTTGCCCAGTTTCTTCCCTCTACCCCATCAACACTCCTTCCTTCAAACTCCCATCCCCCAGTCCACTTTACAATGTACCTTTTATTCTGGACTGTTGTCATACATATAATGCCTAATCATATATTCCTTTTAAACAGTTCTTTTGTCCATCCATTTTAATGCAATGTTCATTATCTATCCACTCTTTTGGTATTCTTCTACCAACCACCCATATCAATCCAGGTTTTTAACAGTGGTGTTATGCAGTATTTGTCCTTTTGTGGCTGAAATATTTCACTCAGCATAATGTCCTCCAGGGCCACCTTTGTTGTGTGATATTTTACGAGTTCATCGTTATTCAGTGCTGTGTAGTATTCCATTGTGTGGAAAAAAAATACGTATTTGTAATTGTTGTTATGTGTTTTCAAGTGACATGCGACTCGTAGTGACCCTATGTACAGCATCTCGGAAGCTTGCCCTGTCCTGAACTAGTCTTACTGACTTTGACACACCTATTCCCATTGTCCTAGTTACTTTATCAATCCATCTCATCTGGGGTCTTCCTTTTCTGAACTGTCCCTTCATTATTCTGAGAATGATGTCCTTCTCCAAGGATCGATCCCACCTGGCCACAAGCCGAAATTGTATGAGACAGAGCTTCAAAATCCTAGCCTCCAAGGAGACATTTGGTTTCATCCTCTTCAATACCACTTATTTGTTTTTTTGGTGATCCGTGGTATGTTCAAAACTCTTCTCAAGCACCACAACTCAAAGGCATAGGTCTTCTTCTGTCATCCTTAGTCGTTGTCCAGCTCTCTGATGCATAGCAAGTAAGTGCAAAGACCATGGCCTGGATAAGGCACACCTTAGTCTCTAGACTGGCATAATTGATTCTAAGTACTCGGGAGAGGTCCCTGACAGATTTACTTAATGCAGTTCATCTTTTGATTTCCTGACTGCTGGTGCCAAGAGTATTGATTGTGGAGCCGAACAAGCTATAATTGTTAGCAACCTCGATCTCTTCTCCATCTATAATAGTGCTGCCAGATAGCTCAGTGGTGAGAATCTTTGTCTTCTTGTTGTTGAACTTCAATCCATATTGAAGACTACAGTCCTGGACCGCTTGTAGCAAACACTTGAGGTCCTCCTCTGTTTCAACAAGCAAGGTAATGTAGGTTGTTGATGACTCTTCCTCCAATCCTGATTCCACATTCTTCTTCATAAAGCCCAGCCTCCCTAGTGAATGATCTGTTCTGCATATAGATTGAAAAGATGTGGTCTTGATGGCAGGTGTGTGCCAGGGAGCTGCCTGTTGATGCCAGGAGCATGCCAGGGAGCTGCTTCCTGACTCCAGGCATGTGTTGGGGAGCTATCTACTGACACCAGGTGTACGCCAGGGAACTGTTTCCTGATGCCAGGTATGCGCCAGGGTGCTCCTTGCTGACACCAAATGCACACTGGGAGTGGCTTGCTGACATCAGATGCGTGTCCCTGGCTTGCTGATGCCAGGTGCAAGCCTGGGAGCTGCTGACACATGTACCAGGGAGCGACATGCAGGGGCAAGCAGGAAATTTGGAATCTGGGTGAGTGTGACCCCGGAACTCCAGTTCCATCATAGCTGGCCCACACCCAGAACCCCAGTCTGGCCACCACCGACCCGTGCCCAGAATGCCCCTTCTGACATGCACTAGGAGCAACACTGGAACCTGAGTGAGGTACTTTGCGGGGGGGTGTCACTGCTGTTTGTCTGGATCACCCTTTCAGCTCAATCAGAAGGGAGACAACAGGACCTTGTCCTTGAAGGGAAGACCAAGGCTTCTTGTTTTCCAATTAGGTTTCCATACTCCACCTTACATCTCCTCACATCCAGCCCATCAACTGTCTTAGCCCAGAACATCTTGGGCTACCCTAGCTGCAACAGTTGTCTGAGAGAGGAGGCTGCTTCCACAGGACTTTTCTCTATCAAACCGAGAGAAACCAAGACAGGGTAGCTGCCCCACCCACTACTGGAGCAGTGGCTTCAGATCAAGAATTTGGTATCACCTCAGATATGAAAAACTTTGCCACAGCAATGTAATGTAGGAACCAGGCTACTTCATGCCCTACACAAGCCAAAATAAGATGTCACCCAAGAAAAGTGACACTGTATCAATGGATTTACTGAAGCGGGAAAGTTTGATGACATTTTCTGACACAGAATTTAAAATAACAATGAGTGAATATTTTCAATAGGTGAAAGATAACCTTGAAGAATGACAGGACAGTGCAAGCAAAAACCAGGAGGAGCTTATAAAAGGATCCAAAACAATGCATATAAAACAAATGAGGCTCTGGAAAAATAAGAAACCATAATAAAAAATATAAGGAAAAATGTTTCATATGTTGTCAACATGATGGACGGGCATATGAACAGGGTTGAAGAGATGAGACACAGAATCAGGAGACAGAAGATAGAATTGTCACCACTGATCTGCAAGAACAAAAAGCAGAATCAAAAAGGAAGGAAAAAGAAGACAACCTAAGGATAATGTGGGGCAACATAAAGAGAAATAATATATGCATAATCGAGATCTCAGAACAGGAAGAAACAAGTAAAAACACCAAAAAAAGTGGTGGAGGAATTATTAGAAAAAAATTTCCCAGGTATAATGAAGAATGAGAGAATATATATTCAAGAAGCTGAGAGAACACCATATAGAACAGATCTCAAAAGAAAAACACCAAGACATATCATAGTCAATTTACCAGGACCAAAGATGAGAGAATTCTGAAAGCAGTGAGGGAGAAACAAAGAGTAAGAGAGAGCAAATAAGATTAAGTGCCAATTTTTCAGCAGAAACTATGTGAGCAAGAAGACAATGGAATGACACATATCAAACACTCAAAGAACACAACTGTCAACCAAGAATACTGTACCCAGTAAAAAAAAATTATCCATCAAATATAAAGGAGAAACCAATATATTCCCAGAAAAACAGAACCTAAAGGAGTTCCTAAAAACAAGACAAGCATTTATCAAATCTTTCTTATAGAGGTGCCACAGAAAGTAGGATGGACCAAAGTAAGTAGCAACAATATCAAAAAGGATTCAACAAAATGATAGCAATAAAACTTTGCCTCTCAATAATCATACTGACTTTGAATGGTTTAAATGCACCACTGAAGAGAAAAAGAGTAGCAGACTGGATAAAAAACCAAACCAAAACAAAAACCAAACACCAAAATCCATCAATATGCTGTCTACAAGAGACCCAACTGAAAAATGAAGATAATGAAAGACTAAAAATAAACGGGTGGGAAAAAGCAAATGGCAACCAGAAAAAAAGCACAAGTGGTGAAATTAATTTCCAATAAAATAGATTTCATTGCAAAAACCATCATAAAGGACAAGGAGATCAATAGAAAAAGAAGATATAACAGTAGTAAATACCTATGCACCAAATGAAAGACCTGCAAAATATATAAAACAAACATTAACAAAACTGAAAAAGGAAATAGACAACAGTACTATAATAGTTGGAGACGTCAGTACACCACTCTCAAGAAAAGATAAAACTATCAGAAAGAAGTTCAAGAAAGATGCTCAAGAATTAAACCACAAAATAAACAAACTCAACCTCATAGATACTTAAAGGTCAATGCATGCAATGTGCATGGAACATTCTCCAGAATAGAGCACATTTTAGGTCATAGGGCAAGCATCGATAAATTAAAAAACATAGAAATAATACAAAGTATCTTCTCAGACCACAATGCTACAAAATTAGAAATTAATAACAAGATGACAAAAGAGGGGAAAACCATACATTTTGAAGCTGAACAAAACCCTGCTTGAACATCACTGAATACTAGAAGAAATAAAAAAAAATGAAATTAAAAAGTTTCTTGAAACAAATGACAATGAAAACACCACTTACCAAAACCTCTCGGAAACAGCCAAAATGGTAATCTAAAGTAAATTTTTAGCAATAATTAAACACATCACAAGGCAGAAATAAATGACCATTGACTCCTTAACCCAACATCTTCAACAAATTGAAAAAGAACATCAAGAAAACCCAACACCATCTAAAAAACCTGAAGTTATAATAATTAGAGCAGAAATAAATGAAATAGAAAACAAAAACAATTGAAATAATTAACAAAACTAGGAGTTGGTTCTTCAAAAAGGTCAATAAAATCAACAAACCACTAGCAAAACTAACAAAGGAAAAGACACTAATAATCTGAATAAAAGATGAAATGGGCAACCAAGTAAAATAAAGAGGCTACAATGGAATAGTATGAAAAACTATATTCAAACAAATATTGAAAACTACAGGAAATGGACAAATACCTAAAAATATACAACCTACCTAAACTGACACAAACCAAAACTGAACACTTAAACAGACCCATTTCAAAAGAATAAATTGAAAATGTAATAAAACAACTTCCAGCCAAAAAAAAAAAAAATTCTGGGCCAGATGGTTTTACAAGTGAATGTTATCACACATTCAGAAAAGAGCTGTCACCAATTCTAAATAAACTATTTCAGAAAATAGAGAAAGATGGAATTCTCCCCGACTCATTCCATGAAACAAACATATCCTTGATACCTAAGACAGGTAAAGACACCACCATAATAGAAAAGTATAGAGCAATATCTCTCATAAACACAGATGCAAAAATCCTGAATAAAATCCAGGCCAATAGAATCTAATGGTACATCAAGAAGAAAAAAAATCACCATGGCCAAGTAGGATTCATAACAGGTATGAAAGGATGGTTCAACATAAGAAAAACAATGTCATTCATCACATAAATAAAGAACAAGAACTGATGCAGAAAAGGCCTTTGACAAAATTCAATACCCTTTCCTGCTTAAAACAATCAACAAAATAGGTTTAGAGGGGAATTTCTTCAACATAGTAAAAAGTAAATATGCAAACCTGAGAGTCAACATTGCTCTCAATGGAGAGAGATTAAAGGCATTCCCTTTGAGAACAGGAACTAGGTAAGGATGCCCACTATCACCTCTCCTACTCAATATTGTATTGGAAGTCTTAGTAATAGCAATAAGACAAGAAAAGGAAATAAGAAGTATCCAACTTGGCAAAGAGGAGATAAAATTATCTCTATATGCAGATTATATGATAGTATACTTAGAAAATCCT
>NW_006400152.1:269542-285621 GCF_000299155.1 Elephantulus edwardii
AGATATGCAAATTGGCTAAGAGGAGGTAAAACTATTCCTATATGCAGATAATATGATAGTATATTTAGAAAACCCTAAAGACTCAGTGAGAAAACTACTGAACATAGTTGGTTGCTTCAGCAAAGTAGCAGGATAGATGATCAACATACAAAAATCATTTGCATTTCTCTACAGTGAGAAAGAGAATACAGAAGTGAAGCTAAGAAAATCAATACCTATCACAATAGCTAATCATAAGATTAAATATTTGGGAGCAAATCTAACTAGAGATACAGAAGACCTATACAAAGAAAATTACAAAACATTACTACAAGCAACAAAAAGAGATTTGGAGAAATATACCAGGCTTATGGGTAAGAAGACTCAATATCATGAAATAACAATTCTACCAAAGGCATTCTATATGTTCAATGCTATCTCAATACAGGTATCTATAGCTTTCCAAGGAGCTCTGGTGGCCTAATTACCAAACTGCTAACCCAAAGTCTGTGCTTCTCTAGTGATTTGAATCTACCTGTCACTGCTTTGGGAGAGTTAGCTGTGAGTAAATTCTAATTCCAAGGCAATGAGTTAAATTGAGTTAACCATTTGAGAGTAAGTTATAGACATCATTCCTAAATACTTCAGTGTGCATTTTCTAAGAATAAAAGCATTCACTTACATACCATAGGGTTATTAGGTGCTGTCTTTGAGTTAGCTTCTACTTGTAGCAACCCTACATAAAATGGAACAAAACAGTGCATAACTGTACCATCTTCACAATTTTTGCTGTGTTTAAGTCTTTTGTTGCATTTACTATGTCAATCCAGCTTGTTGAAGGTCTTCATCTTTCTGAATTATCCCATAATTTACCAAAGCAACCTGGTAGTATAGTGTGTAACATATCAGGCTTCTCATTGAAAGATTAATTGAATCTACAAACTGCTTCAAGATAGAAAAGCAGTTGCTTCCTGTAAAAATTTACATCCTTGGAAACTCAGTGGAGCATTGCTATGAATTGGAACCTACTTAGTGGCAGTGAGTTTATATTGTACCAACTATGATGTTGTTTTTCTGGCACTGGCCCCTCCTAATAACATGACTATGTATGTGAGATGAAGAGTTATCATCTTTGCTTCTAAAGAATATTCTTTATACACTTTTCCCAAGATAGATGTGCTTGTTCTTTTGACAGTATACAGTGTGCTCAACATTCATTATCAATACTACATTTCAATTCAATTGAAGGCATCTATTCTTCTTTAATCTCTATCGACTGTTCAACTTTTACATAAATATGTTGTTGGGTGCCATCAACATGAGTATGACTCATAGTTATCCTATGAACAGAGGATCTGAATTTTGTCCTATCCTGTGCCATCCTCACACTTCCTCACTTCCTTACACACTAGAATGCATTGCGGCTGTCACTGTGTCAATCCACTTAGTTTAGGGTATCCCTCTCTTACCTAGACCCTCCACTATCCCAAGCACCATGTCCTTCTCTCTGGAACCCAACTGCTTCATACAAGTGGAGATTGATTTGTTATTGTTTTTGAGTAGTGTTGAGTCAGAGCTGACTCATAGCTGACCCTCCAGTAGGTTTTCAGAGGCAGTTAATTGCATGAGAGGAGATTGCCTGTCCCTCCCCTGTGAAGAAGCTGGTGGCCTTGAATCTTGTGCATTAGAGATTACAGAGCACCTTCATGCCACTAGGCTGCCAGAGCTCCCTAATTTGCTATTAGAGTTACATAAGCAATTGGCAGTTTGTTGTGTTTGAGGAGAACATTGTTCTAATTGGTACAGCACTTGTCTGTCAGTTTTCCATACTGAGATAACTTGTGTGTTACTGTGATACTGAAAGCTGTGTCACTGTGTGTCACATATCATAAGGTTTACCTATAGTTTTGGTAGTACTCCCAGATTAAGATTGACTAGGAAGGGGGATCTTGGAAGCAGAAGTGGCATCCACTGCCATAATAGCTTGCCTCTGGAAACCCTCTGGAACCTGGAGAAAAGACAAAAGTTATACAGGTGTTCAGGACTTTTGTTTATAGGGTCACTATGAGTTGCCTACAACTCGACAGCACTTAACAACCACATCAACTACAGCAGACAGAGAAAGAGAGAGCACGTGCGTGAGCAGTTGGCTTAGTGGACAGAAAGCCATGCTACCGAGCCAAAGGTGGGTGACTTTACTCCATGGCCCTCAGGCCAGCCTTTAATTGATTTGGGTGAAAAATTCTTCTAGGTCGTGTAACCCTGGTATGTCCACTTGCTGTTCAAAGATAAATGTGGTTGCTGTGAAGCCGAACACTGTGACACTGATGAGTCAAATTTGAGAATGGTTACCCATGGTGAATAGTGTTTGGTGGAGCTCCCCAGTTAAAACAAGCTTGGAAACAGGAATGGCATCCACTTCCATAATAGCTTGCTTCTGGAAACCCTATGAACATGGAGTAAGGACGAAAGTTATACAGGTGTCAGGACTTTCATTCATAGGGTCACTATGAGTCGCCTATGACTCTACGGCACTTAACAACAACAACAACAAGGAAGGAAGATCAGCTACCTACTTCTTAACTAAGAGGCTTTTGAAAACTCTATGTAAAGTAGAGGAACACAGATAGTAACATGCATATGAAGTAATTTAAAATTCCCTGGCATTATCTGATAGACTCTGGTGGAATCCCTTGAGACTATGGCCCTTAATTCCTAGTCAGATGTGAAGCAAATTTACCCCAAACCTCAACTTTCAGACAAACAATAAACAAGCTTATAAGGTGATCAGACACAGCAGAAAATCACTCATGCCTTAGGATAAATAACTAACATTAGAAGATCAAAAGAGCAGCATTTATCCAAAGATAATTCCCAGAAGGCAGGAAGAATAGTATAGAGAGATTGATGTGAATGGGAATTAGAAAGAAGAAGCTGGAGAAAATGTGATCATACTCTGGAGATTTTAATAGATGTTATGAAAGAAATTAAGTATAGATAATTGAATAGAAACCAAATTGGTTTTGTAAACTTTCACTCAAATCATAACCAGGGGGGAAAAGTAAATAATGAAATAAAATACCATGGTTTGACTCAGGTGCACTTTCATTTTCAAAGTAATGCCTTTCCTGTTTAGTACTTTAAAGAAGTTCTTTGCAGCAAATATATCCAATACAATATGTTGTCGATTTCTTAACTACTAATTCCATAGATGTTAATTATGGATCCAAGTAAAAGAAAATTTTTTAAAAATTATTTTTTTTGTGTGTGTGTGTACCATCAAATAGGATCTGACTAGTACAGGAGGGAGATTTTCCCTTCCTTCTCCAGCAGAGCATCTGGTGGATTTAAACCACGTGCCTCTGGGATTACAGTGCAGCTTCTTGCCACTAGGCCACCAGAGCTCCCTAAGAAATTTTTTTAACTTTAATATTTATCCATTTTCTTTATTTGTGTAGGTAATATTTCCATTTTCTGTGCTTTGAGGTGTAATCTATACTGAAGGCTATAGTCATTGACCTTAATCAATGAATACTTCATGTCCTTTTTATGTTCAGCAAACCAAGACTTATCACCTGCTTATAGCAAGTTGTTGATTAGTCTTCCTCTAATCTTGATTCAGCATTCTTTTTCATATATGTCAACTTCTCAGGTTATTTTCTCAGCCGAAGGTGGGTGATTGTGATCTGTGGTCCTTGGCCAGGTTCAAATTGTCTTCCTGTCAAACATTCTTCTAGGTGGTATAGCACTGGTCTGTGCGTTGCTGTACAGAGGTAACTCGTGGTTGCTGTGATGCTGAAGCCTGTGACAGTGATGTGCCAATCGTGGTAATGGGCACCCATGGTGGACGGTGTTGGCTGGAGCTTCCCGACTAAATAAAGCCTGGAAGCAGGAGCGGCATCCACTTCCGAAATGGCTTGCCTCTGGAAACTCTGTGTACGAACAGTGCTCAGGCTGTTCATTCATAGGGTCACTATGAGTCGTCTACGACTCGACGGCATTAAACAACAACAACAACAACATAGATAAATAGAATAAGTATGGTAAAGGGTACAATTCTGAGGCACATCTTTGTGCATCAGTCCAGTATCTCCTTGTTCTGTTTGAATGACAACCACCTTTTGATGTATGTAAAGGTTTTAAATGAGCACAATTAAGTGTTCTGAAATTCCCATTCTCTCAATGTTAGCGATCATTTATTAGGATCCATGCAGTCCAATGACTTTACATAATCATTAAAACACAAACATCTACGTGATATTTTCTACTTTCAATAAAGATCCATTTGACCTCAGCAATGCTTTCTTTACTTCCATGTCTTCAGTATAGCGATCAAAGTCAGTTACTTTAGCACTGATATATAATACATTATCTAATAGATTTTACTAAAATGTTGTGATATTTCTAGTCATATCTTTAACAGATTTTCTTTTCTGCTTCAGGATCCAATAGTATATTGCTTTTAATTTGTGTGTGTGTGTCAGGAGTGGGATGCTTTTAATTTTTACATCTGTTTTGTCTTCTTTGATCTAGAAGTCTCCCTCAATATTTTTTAAAACTTTCATGACATTTACATACATTTTTAAGAGTTTAGGACTAATTTAAATATTTTAGTATTTCCTCATTATTAGATCCTTGTTATGCATTTTTGCAAGTTTTTGTTTTAGGTGCTGCCGAGTCAGTTTTGATTCATAATGACTGCATGCGACAGGGCAGAAGTGCCCACAGGATTTTCTTGTTTATAATCTTTGGAAATGTATGTAATCAGATAACCAAATCTTTTCCCCAAGGAATTACTGGCCAGAGTAAAATTGCCAACTTTTGACTACATGAGTAATAATGTCTCTGTCTCAGTGCCTCATACCTAGAATCTCATAATGCTAGGTAATTCATCATTGATGATGTCCATTAGATTTCTCTACTAATTATGCCCAGGGATTTGATCCCCACCCCCAAGTACAGTTAGTTACTTTCTATGCATTTGGCGTACCTCTTCTCATTGTATCTTGAACCTCCTTTAACTTCGTGAATTTCTGAAGCAACTATCCTTAGGTAAGTGCAACTTATCACTCATGTCCTGAACATCTCTTGATTTCTTTCCCTCATTTCTAGTCTATACAGCAGTGTGGGATAACTGTGGTTAGTAGGTTAGTATTCGGCTTGCATTAGACCTCTGTTTGTATGATAATTAATGTCTTCAATAGGACAATTCTTGACCAGTGTAGGACAGATGCGAGTGGAAAAGTATTTTCTCTTAGGTGTGCTATTCTGCAGCTGAGACTCATTCTACATGATAGAATCACATACTTAATGCCTATGGTTACATTCAACTTGAGAATATTCCTCTGTACTACTTTCCTCTTTTTCTTGTTTTATTTTCCTTAGTGCCTGCACTCTTGACCCTTATACCACTTACCAAAATAATCTATTACACATACAGTCTTATTTCATACTTTCCTTGGGTTGGGGAAGTGACCAGTTAAATACAGCAGTACAAATAGAATCTTCTTCAATTAACCTGCTTTCTTGTCCCAAAAAACATACACTCACTGCTACATTGATACCATTCTGTTGAGTTCTGCCCACTTATCCTTCCAGTTCAGTACATCTAATCTCCAATTTGTGAGGACATTGGAAAAAGGATAAAAAGGAGTTTAGTTAATATTTTTGTTCTGCTCAAATGCATGCATATTTTACTTCTTTTTCTCATTACTCTGCCTTTCAACTTTGCTGTTTCTTTCTACCAATTATTTCCACTTGGTATATGTTATGTTTTTCCCATAGTAGACAAAAATAGAGATGGAACTATTATTTGTTCCTCCTTAGTAGCAGAAAATTTGGCACTGTGTATGTATGTGTTTCCTAGAAGAAAGCAGCACTACACAAATAAGCATCTAGGAAATAATTTTGGATGCTGACAAAACCAAGTCTGACTCTCAAATGCAATGGAAAGTTTTGAAAATGGAAACTTCCCATGCTCTGGGAATCACTTCTAGTTCATATTTATGACATAGACAAGACTTTAAAATGACCCCGATTATTTGAATGGAGGAATATAATGATTGTCTTTACCACATAATTTAATAGAAATCTGAGATAATATGGTAGTGATATGATTTTTATGTACTTAGAGGTACCTGAAAAATAATCTTCATTTGTTATATAACCAAGTTTTTTTTTCTATTGGCTGCTCTTGTAACCATGCAGGTATGAGGCCAGCTTTTGTTTTGCACTGTTTTGCACTCTTTCTCCTGCCACATTCTCCTGAGATAATAAGGCTAAATTGTTCCCTTGGAGAATACTCCAGTCCTTAGATTACTGACAGACACTACAATCTAATTAAGTAGATATTTAAAACAGAAATTCATAGAGGCAGTGGGAACCACAAGAAATCTTTTACCTGAACTTTTGCTCATTACAGCAAGTCTTTGCAGCTTAACAAACTACAGTCTAATAATTTACACTGTCTCAATCTTGTATGAGCCTATTACTTCAGTTACTGGTCACCCATCTTTTAGAGGACATTCCTCTTTGTTGACCCTCTACTTTTCTCAGTATGATGTCTTTTTCCAAGGGCTAGTCCCTCTTGACAACATGCTCAAGGTATGTGAGATGAAGTTTCATTGTCCTTGTTGTTGTTTTTATGTGCCGTTGTGTTGTGTACAACAGCCCTAAATCCTGTTCAAATCTATGCCAATCTCATTGTCTCTGGTACACCTACCCATATTATCCCAGTCACTGAATCAATACATCTAATCAAGGGTCTTCCTCTCCTGTGCTGCCCCTCCATGCTCCCAAGCATGATATCTAACATATTCAATTTGTATGCTGAACAAATCACTTGAGATTCTGTACTATATGAAAAAGAATGTGACATTAGAATTGCAAGAAAATTAATCAACAACAAGCAGATGGCACAATATTGCTTGCAGAAAGTTAAAAAGACTTAAGGCACTTAATGATGAAGACCAAAGACTACCTCCTTCAAAATGAGTTATAGCTCAACACCAAGAAAACAAAAATCCTTACCACTAGACCAATAGACAACAACATCATGTACGGGGATAAAGGATTGAAATTGCCAGTGATTTAATTTTATTTGCCAGGAAGCACTGCATGTTTCAAAATGAGAAAAGGAGTGCACCAGGGATATGTCCTGTCTCCATGAAGAACAGATCATTCAGGAGGCTGGGCCTTATGAAGTAGAATGTGGTATCAGGATTTGAAGAAGATTCATCAACAACCTATGTTATGTAGATAACACAGTCCTACTTGCTGAAACTGAGGAGAACCTGAAGCTCTTGATGCAGAAGGTCAAAGACCTTCAATATGGATTGAAGTTCAATATTAAGAAGACAAAGATTATCACTGCTGGGCCAATTGGCAGCACATGATAGATGGAGAAAAGATTGAGGTTGTTAACAGTTAAAGCTTGCTTGGCTCCACAATCAAAATTCTTGGCACCAGCAGTCAGAAAATCAAAAGATGAATTGCACTGGGAAAAATCTGCAGTCAGGGACCTCTCCAGAGTGCTGAAAAGCATTGATGTCAGTCTAGAGACTAAGGTGTCTCTGATCCAGGCCATGGTTTTCACAATTACTTGCTATGCATCAGACAGCTGGACAATGACTAAGAATGACAGATGAAGAATTGATACCTTTGAATTGGAGAAGAGTCTTGAACATACTGTGGACTGCCAAGCAAACAAATAGGTCTGTCTTAGAGAGGCTGAAGCCAAGTTTCTCCTTGGAGGCTAGTATTTTGAAGATCAATTTCACATATTTTGGACACATGGTCAGGAGGGACCAGTCCTTAGAGAAGGACATCATATTTGGAAGGGTAGAGGGACAGCACATGGAAGGAAGACTCCAGATAAGATGGATTAATACAGTAACTGGGGCAATGGGTATAGGTTTGTCAGAGTCAGTGAGACTGGTTCAGAACAGAGCAGGCTTCAGAGCTATTGTACATAGGGTTGTTATGTGCATAACAACAACACACAATCAATATCCATTGTAATAGAAATAAATAAATAAAAGAAAATGTTGCATTGAGAAAAATCTTCTTTAAAGGACCTCTCCAAAGTGCTAAAGAACAAGGATATCAGTTCAAAGATTAAGAACCTTCTGATCCAAACAATGGTCTTTTCAGCTGAACAATGAATAGGGATGACAGAAGAACCTATACCTTGGAAATGTGGTGTTGAGAAAGAGTACTGGATATTCCATGGACTGCTAGAAGAACAAACTGGCTTGGAGAAAGTATAACCAGGGTGCTCCTTACAGCAAAGATGGTGAAACTTCATCTTGAATACTTTGGGCATGTTGTTAGGAGGGGCTGGTCCTTGGACAAAGACCTTACACTGGGGAAGGTGAAACATCAGAGAAAGAGAGGAAAATCCTTAACAAGATGGATTGGCATAACATTATAGCAGTGGGCTTCAGCACATCAGAGATGGTGAGGATAACATAAGTTAAAGCAAGATTCAGAAGTGTTGTTCATTGAGTCTATGAGTTATAATTAACCTGATGACACCCAATAGCAACAATAATAGTTTGCAAACTCTACATCCCAGTTTTGCAGAACAGATCATCCAGGAGGCTGGGCTCTATAAGGAGAAATGCGGCATCAAGACTGGTGGAAGATCTATCAACAATCTGTGTTATGCAGATGACACAACCCTGCCTGCTGAAACTGAGGCCCTGAAGCGCTTGCTGCAGAGGGTCAAGGACTGCAGCCTTCAATATGGATTGAGGCTCAATGTCAAGAAGACAAAGATTCTCACCACTGGACTAATTGGCACCATCAGGATAGATGGTGAAGAGACTGAGATTGTTCACAGCTTTAGTTTGCTTGGCTCCACAAACAATACTCTTGGCACCAGGAGCTGGGAAATTAAAAGACGCATTGTGACGGGAAAGTCTGCTGTTAGGGACCTCTCTAAAGTACTGAAGAGCAACAGTGTGTCTCTGGAGACTAAGGTGCGTCTGGTATAGGCCATGGACTTTGCAATCACTTGTTATGCTTCAGAAAGGTGGACAATGACCAGGGAGGATAGAAAGAGAATTGATGTTTTTGAGCTTTGGTGTTGGAGAAGAGTGTTGAGGGTACCATGGACTGCTAAGAAAACAAACAGATTCATCCTGGAGAGGGTTAAAATGGGCTGCTCCTTGGAGGCAAGGATTCTGAGGCTCCGTCTGACATACTTTGGTCATGTTGTAAGGAGAGACCAGAGACCGGTCCTTGGAGAAGGACATCATGCTTGGGAGGATGGAGAGCAGGCACAGGAGGGGAAGGCCCTCTGGGAGGTGGATTGATTCAGTGACTGGGGCAATCGGGATAAGTGTGTTGGAGACAATGAATTTGGCACAGGACAGAACAGAGTTTAGGGCTGTTGTACATAGGGTCGCTATGAGTCACAAGCGACTTGACAGCATATAACAACAACAACAACATCAACAACAACAACATCCCAGTTGTGAGAGATGTCACAAGGATATTGCTGCAATATTTTTGGAAATATATCTTTTCATCTCATGCTGTATTAGAAGGAAGCATGAAACTGTAGGTCAGTAACTCAGAAATTGCTAACTCCATGTAAGGAAACCATGTGGTTTGAGTTGTCACACCAAGTGTTGTGATGACTCTGCAGTAATCCAATCAACCTTTCTCTTTACAGAGATAAAGGCTCACTTCTGGGGACTATGCCAAGGATAGATGAATAACTAGTCTATGGCAATGAGAGAGTCCACAGTATTTGAGTAAGTTAACCAGGTAAGACACTTTCAAAGAAAAACTGAACAGGAAATCACAGCAGGTAATTTCACTCTCATCACTGGTAATTAATGGCCTTACAGTTTTAATACATGGCTGTTACAGAAGAAAAAGTAGGTGGCAATTTATGCAACAGATCATTGTTCTATAGTCAGCAGTTAAAAAAAAAAAAAAAAGGAAGGGGAGAGGGATAGCACCAAGCAACAGATAGACTTTTGTTTTGTAAACTTGTGAGGTAAAAAAGATATAAGGATTATTAATATTTTAAGTTTTAAAAGCCTGATAAAAAGGCCTCATTGGTAAGTAGATAGAATGAATTCATAGCTGATCCTCCAGCTGATTTTCAGAGACGGTCAGTTGCTTGAAAGAAAAGTGCTTATCTTTCTCCCTGTGGAAAAACTGGTGGATGCAAACCACTAGAGAAAGCATTTTAGAAAATACCATGTTAAAGAAAATTAAAAATCCTTCCTATTGCCATTGAAGGATGAGTAGGGAGGGATGAAGATGAATGCAGATGAGGACTAGGTTTGTGATGCAGGGAATAATAAATGTCAAGAGCAAAGAACTATCCAAAATCTTGGAAGCTCTGAGTACTAGAAGCTGTGCACTATTTTTCTTTTTTTCATTAATTTTAATGAAAGTTTACAGAACTTTGGACTTCCATTCATTCATTGTTGCACTTTCTCCCTGCCCAACCTCCCCCCCCAATTCGCTCTTCTCTTTGAAAAGTAAAATTCTTTCATTGCTATATAATCCCTTCTCCCAACTCCACTCAATAGCATAAAACAACAACAACATACCTTGATAATTTCGGAAATAATATGTGCTGCTAAAGTTTATGTTCTTAGTACATGCTGACCCAGTTTGATTACTACTTTCTTCGTATATTCAGTACCTGGCCTGGGACCTGGACACCCATGAGAAGTCAGAAACAATAACAATTCCTGAATGTAAAGAAAAGTCAACTGCCAACAACAATGAACTTCATGTAAACCCCATGCCCAATCTCTGTATATAAACCCAAGTTTTGCTTTCCCTCAGGGTCAGAATGGTTTCAGCAATAGCTTACATTCTTGATCCACACTTAAGAAAAGGTTTGTTAATCGCCAGTATCGGCTGAGTGTTTAAATCTCACATTTTCTGCCATAACACTATGAACAAGTCTGTACCTTGTTCTGTCCTAGCCCATCCTCACCATCTCTTGTCATACTTGAGCCCATTGCTGCATTCACTGTGTCAGTCCATCTGCTTGAGGGTCTTCCTCTCTTACATGGACTTTCAATCCTTCCAAGCATAATGTTCCTTTCTAAGGCATAGCCCCTTCTAACAACATTGTCAAAGGGAGCTCTGATAGTCTAGTGGTAAGAAGCTAGGCTGCAATCCCAAGGATACATGGTTCCAGTCCTCTAGCTCTCTATGGGAGAAGAATGAACAATCTCCCCCCATGTGATTTACTACCTCATACAACCCACTGGAGGGTCAGCTAGGGGTCGGTTCCGACTTGAAGGCACACAATAATAATCACATGCCCAAAGTATATGAGATTAACTTTGCCATCCTTGCCCCTAAGGATTACTCTGGATGCAATAGGAAATTAATATCTCACAAATTTCTTTTTTAAAAAATTGACAATAGCTAGCATTTAACAAACTGTATCATTTCATAAAATCTGTTTTGCAGACAATCTCAATATTCAATCAAAAATTTGATATTCTTTTTTTCAAGAGGCACACCAAGTGGTCATCCAGCCAATGGGTGAAAGTCTTAGAAAATCAGATTAAACGTCATTGTAAGAAATAATTATTGGGGGGGGTGGATTGTACAACAATGAATTTTTTTCAAAGAGAAAAGCTAACTGGGGGTGGTTGGGCAGGGAGGAAAATGTGCAACAATGAATGAATGGAAATCCAAGTTCTCTATAAGCTTTCATTATAATCTAAAAAAAAATAAAGAATTACGAAACGACCTCCACTGACATGAAAGAACATTCTGAAGATAGAGGAAAGTGAACTTTCTCTCCATAGAAGGATTCGGAATCAAGTATCATGTTTAGGTTAAGTAATCTGCTTCTCTCCACCATTTGTTTTTGGTAACTTTCTTGTCCTTACTTGAACTATGCTTGCTCTTTGACCTCATGACCCCTGTTTTTTGAGTCCTCCACTTTCTCCTAATCAATCAAGGCCTTCTATCTTCACATTTCTCACTGTCCAATGCTCGACACTTAAATCATTCTTTCAGTCTTACTTTCAACTTTTAATCTAGCCATCAATGTTTCTCTAACTGGAGCTGAGCAGCTGAATGTATTTAGAGAAAAAGCATACAGATGTTAATAGTAATGTCATTACTATCTGATTTAGATGACTGTAGCCATTCTAAACTCTTCTTTTTTCCCTCAAATCTCCTTCCCATTACCAATTCTTTATCTCAGCAGATGAGAATTATACCTTTCTCTCCCACTTATTAGCATATTGGCATTTGGAGCCACACTTCCTCATGGAAGACACATCCAAGTCATAACTCCTCAGCCTGAAGTTTGGGTTCTATCCCCTACTATTTATTCAACAACATTGCTGTAATATCAGTTATCATTCCATTTTTTGCCTCAGAAAAGAAACAGAATAATGGTTTATTTAATAAAAAATGAGAACTCAAAAATAAAACTACCAAATTGGATGGAAATGGTCATTAATGATAAATAAAAGAAATAAACTCTGGATAATTTATTTAAAAATTAAATTTCTGTAAAAAATACTGTTATAACTCATAGCATGGAAGAAAAATCTAAAACACTTCAGTCTTTGAAGGCAGACACCTCAGGACCATTAAAAATCTAAACTGTAGGGGAGCTCTGGTGGCCTAGTGGTAAGAAGCTGCACTGCAATCCCAGAGGTACGCGGTTTCCACCAGATGCTCTGCTGGAGAAGAAGGGGCAATCTCCTCCTGTACTTGTCAGATCCGATTTGACGGTACACACAAAAAATAGTAATAATAATAAAAAATCTAAACTGTGAACTTTCTCTTCATGACCACCTTCATTTCCAGACTCAGGACTAACATCTTCTTTCTCTGTGTGTCACCACTCAAATGTAGCACCTAGGAAGGAATCATTTGATTTAATTTATTCACCAGAAATATATGTAGAAAAATAGATGATCCACAAAGAAAAATGAGGATTGTTATTAAAAGAAAACATTGATTCTTAGGAGATAAGTACAAATACATATCTCTTAACTTCTCCAAGGGAGCTGTGGTAATGTGCTCCTCCTAGGGAGATGTGCTACTAATCCAAATATGATTTTCTCCAGCAGTTCCAATCCACCAACTACTCTGTGGGAGAAAGGTATGCAGTCTTCATCTGCATTATTTATAGCCTGTAAAAGCCCATTGGAGGGTTAACTGTGAGACAGTTCCAGTGAGATGACAAGGAGTTTGAATGACCATTACATGTTCCCTTAACTTTCAGGGTGGTTGTTTGTTTTTTGTTTGTTTGGGGTTTGTTTTGTTTTTTTTTTTAGCTTTTTGGTTTGTTTTAGCCAAATTCCTTAAAATAATAACGTTAGGTGCCATCAAGTTTGCTCTAATTCTTGGTAACTCTATGTACAGTAGAATGAAATACTCCCTGTACTACACCATCCGCTCACAATCACTTAATTAACTAAAATAACTCATTGCCATTGAGTCAGAACCAACTCCTAGTCTCTGGAGAAAACTCTCTGGTGAAAACCCTCCAGTGGATTTTCAGAGGCTGTAATTCACACAAAAGGAGATTGCCCATCTTTCTCTCACAAATCAGCTTGTGGATTCCAACCAACTGCTTTTGAGTCGGCAGTACAACTCCTTGACTCTAGGCTACCAGAGCTCCCTCATAATCACATAAAGTGAGCATCAGAGTTGTAGCCTTTCTATGGAGAGAATAGCACACCTATTCAGTCTGTATGCTGAACATCTCATTTGAGGATTTGGACTCTGTGAAGAAGAGCATGACACCAGCATCAACAACCTGTATTACACAGATTCCATAGCCTTACTTGCTGAACATGAGGAAGACTTGGTGTGCGTTGCTGCAGAAGATCAAAGACTACAGTCTTCACAATGGAATACATTTCAACATTAAGAAAACAATATTCCTTACCATTGGGCCAATAGGTAACATCATGGTAGATGGAGAAAAGACAGAAACCGTCAATGATTTAGTCTTATGGGAATTCACAGTTAATACACTTGGCACCAGCAGTTAGGAATTCAGGAGTCAGTAAAGTCAGCAGTCAGGGACCCCTCCAAGTCACTGAGGAGCAATGATGTCAGTTTGAAGACTAAGATGTGCCTCATCCAGGTCATGGTCTTTTCAGCCACCTGCTATGCATCTGAGAGCTGAACAATGAATAAGGATGACAGAAAAAGAATTTAGGCCTTTGAGCAGTGGTGCTGGAGCAGAGTACTGAATAGCCCATGAATAGCCAAAAGAACAAACAGATATGTCTTTAAAAAAGTGTAGAGTCCCGGAGCCAGACGTGTCTGCAAAGATGGCGGGCCGGAGCATGCAAGCTGCAAGATTCCCTACAGATGAATTATCTTTAACCAACTGTGCAGTCATGAATGAAAAGGATTTCCAGTCAGGCCTGCATGTGGTTGAGGACCTCTCCCAATCACCGGTACACGTTTACCTTGAGGACCCATCTCTCTGTGTTTTCAGGGAGCATTGTCTTCAGCTTACCCCAGCGAAAATGGGCTGGACTTTCTATTGGACAAGAAATAGATGTCTCCTTATACACATTTGACAAGGCCAAGCAATGCATTGGCACCATGACCATCGAGATTGATTTCCTGCAGAAAAAAAAACATTGACTCCAACCCATATGATACCGACAAGATGGCTGCCGAGTTTATTCAGCAGTTCAACAACCAGGCTTTCTCTGTGGGACAACCGCTTGTGTTCAGCTTCAATGAAAAGCTTTTTGGTTTACTGGTGAAGGACATTGAAGCCGTGGACCACAGCATCCTCAAGGGGGAACCTGTGACAGGTAAAAGACAGAAGATGAAGTAGGCCTTGTTGTTGTAAACAGTCAAGTTGCATTTGAAAAAGCAGAAAATTCTTCACTCAATCTTATTGGCAAAGCTAAAACCAAGGAAAATTGTCAGTCTGTCATCAATCCTGACTGGAACTTTGAGAAAATGGGCATAGGAGGACTGGACAAGGAATTTTCCGATATATTCCGCCAAGCGTTCGCTTCCCGAGTATTTCCTCCCGAGATTGTGGAGCAGATGGGTTGCAAACATGTCAAAGGCATCCTGCTTTATGGACCCCCAGGATGTGGTAAAACTCTTCTGGCTTGCCAGATTGGCAAGATGTTAAATGCAAGAGAGCCCAAGGTGGTCAATGGGCCAGAAATCCTTAATAAGTATGTGGGAGAGTCAGAGGCCAACATTTGTAAACTCTTTGCTGATGCTGAAGAGGAGCAGAGGAGGCTTGGTGCTAACAGTGGTTTGCACATCATCATCTTTGATGAAATTGATGCCATCTGCAAGCAAATAGGGAGCATGGCAGGTAGCACAGGAGTTCACGACACTGTCGTCAACCAGCTGCCGTCCAAAATTGACGGGGTGGAGCAACTGAACAACATCCTAGTGATTGGCATGACCATCAGACCGGATCTGATAGACGAAGCTCTCCTTCGACTTGGAAAATTGGAGGTAAAGATGGAGATCGGCTTACCAGATTAGAAAAGTCGATTACAGATCCTTCACATCCACACAGCACGGATGAGAGGCCATCAGTTACTCTCTGCTGATGTCGATATTAAAGAACTGGCTGTGGAAACCAAGAATTTCAGCGGTGCCGAGCTGGAGGGTGTGGTGCGAGCAGCACAGTCCACTGCGATGAATAGACACATAAAGGCCAGCACCAAAGTGGAGGTGGACATGGAGAAAGCAGAGAGCCTGCAGGTGGTAAGGGGAGACTTCCTTGCTTCTTTGGAGAATGATATCAAACCAGCATTTGGCACAAACCAAGAGGATTATGCAAGTTACATTATGAATGGTATCATCAAATGGAGTGATCCAGTGACGCGAGTTCTGGAAGATGGGGAGCTGCTGGTTCAGCAGACTAAAAACAGCGACCGGACCCCATTGATTAGCGTCCTTCTGGAAGGCCCTCCGAACAGTGGGAAGACTGCCTTAGCTGCACAGATTGCAGAGGAGTCCAACTTCCCCTTCATCAAGATCTGATAAGATCATTCTTCAACGAGATGGAAAAGGCAATCTCCAATTTCGTATGGAATGGGAAAAAGCCCCGAATTAGCAAAGCACTCCTTAAGAATAGAAGAACG
>NW_006400152.1:287531-288164 GCF_000299155.1 Elephantulus edwardii
AAAACCCCAAATCCCTGTAAATGTTCATTAAAACTAATAAAATTTAATAATAAAAAAAAACCAAACAAACAAACAAAAAAGATATTCCCAGAAAAAAAAAAGATCTGATAAGATGATTGGCTTTTCTGAGACAGCCAAGTGTCAGGCCATGAAGAAGGTCTTTGATGATGCATATAAATCCCAGCTGAGTTGTGTGGTTGTGGATGACATTGAGAGACTGCTTGATTATGTTCCTATTGGCCCTCGATTCTCTAATCTCGTGTTACAGGCTCTTCTTGTATTCTTGAAAAGGCACCTCCCCAGGGCCGCAGGCTTCTTATCATTGGGACCACTAGTCGCAAAGACGTCCTTCAGGAGATGGAGATGCTCAGTGCTTTCAGCACCACCATCCATGTGCCCAACATCGCCACAGGAAAGCAGCTATTAGAGGCTCTGGAGCTTTTGGGCAACTTCAAGGACAAGGAACTCACCACAATTGCACAGCAAGTCAAGGGCAAGCAGGTCTGGATTGGCATCAAGAAGTTACTGATGTTGATTGAGATGTCCCTGCAGATGGATCCTGAATACTGTGTGAGAAAATTCTTGGCCCTCTTAAGAGAAGAAGGAGCTAGCCCCTTGGACTTAGATTGAAAA
>NW_006400152.1:291471-292943 GCF_000299155.1 Elephantulus edwardii
CCAAATCCACAGGAGCCAAAATATGACTTTGATTTCATACCACCTGAATTTAAGAATCATCTCAGGAACAGGTTTGAGGCCTTGAACACTAATGAGTGAAGACCAGATGAGTTGTGGGAGGACAAAAACGTACTGCCTTAGAAATCCAATAGAATACCAACTGAGCCAATTCCAACTCAGTAACAATGAGCTAAGATGAACTCTCCTTCATTCATCTCCTTATTTGTTTGACAATCTACTATGGATATATTCTGATCCCTGAGCTTAGTTGAAAAGTTTCTTGATAAACCATTATTGAATCCCATAGCATATGACTGATGTGCACTTTTCCCTAAATCTTGCTCGTTTTTTAAATTTCTGTAACACTATTCTTGCTTTAGAGGTAAAAATGGCATTCCTTTCAAGTCTCCATTATGGTTTCCTTTCTTTCTTCCTACTTAAACACTGAGTGTTGCATTCCCTATGGCTTTTGGGTTTTTATCTTTTCACATGCATGGCCTTAATTCCACCAGTGTTGTATCACAGATTATGTTTCCTATCAAATATTTCTCTTGAGTTTTAGAGTGAATTTTCTTGAATATCCACTAAAATTCAGTGCATCTAAAATGGAACACTCTCCCTTCCCCACTCCCACACCTGCTTTTCTGCTTGAATGCTGTGTTTTGATGAATGACACATTCCTTATCTAGCTTTTCCATTAGTTTCCATGATAGCTTTCTTAAGTGACATTTACATACCCTTAACATCACAAAATTCAGTAATAGCTACTTTCTAAAGATCTCTTGTTCTCCTCTATCTATACTCATTACTGCTCTTTTGATCATTGTTGTTATGTGCCATTGAGTCACAACTGACTCATAGCTGACCCTCCAGCAGGCTTTCAGAGACTGTAAATTGCATGAAATGAGATCACTCATCTTTGTCTCTGAGAGCAGCTGGTGGAATCAGACCACCTGCCTTTGGGTTGGAAGCACAACACCTTACTACTAAGCCATTAAAGCTCCATTCATATTTTTTTCACCTTTGTTGTTACATTAATTTTCTTTTTGTGTGTTTTGCTTTCAAAACCACTTAGAGGTTTTCTTTTTAAAATTCATATAATTAGTTTCATTTATATTACATTTCATTCATGCATATTGTGTGTTTTACCCCCTTACAATAACTTTACATTAAACTTTAAGATCACCTTTCCTCCAACATTGTACTTCATTTTTTTTCCCCACAAAATGATCTCTCTAAAATGCTAATTTGATCTGCAGTATTCAGTCCTTTATATTTCAGAATAAACTTTCAAAGTTTAACGCACCTATTCCATATGTAGCCATTTTCCAAATTTAACTGAAGGCTATTTCCTTCCCTTTATACTTTAAAATAATTGTGTAGATCATAACAAACTGTGGCTGACTCTGAGAAGAATGGGAATCCCAGAACACTTGATCGTTCTAATGCGAAACTTATACTTGGACCAGGAG
>NW_006400152.1:293898-300944 GCF_000299155.1 Elephantulus edwardii
ATAGGGTCGCTATGAGTCGCAGGTGACTTGACAGCACATAACAACAACAACAACAGTTTTCTATTTGGAGGGGCTAGAATTGTTACACAATTTTCCCTGAATGGAGGGATCTCTTGGAGCATTGTTAGATAAGCAGCTTTTAAAAGAACCTTAAGTGAAATGAATTCTAATTTTGGGACAGGATTATGAGAATATGTATGCTTAATAAATGTTCTTAGCTGTTTCTCACAACTAGACCAGTTTGTAAAATATTGCCTTGATATAGCAAGACAGTACTTTTGCTCATGTTGTTTGTTCATGCATTTTCTTCTATTATTCATCATTTTAGTGAATGTCATTTAACAAATGAGATTCATTCCGACTCAGCTGTTCTCTGCACTTATTTGACTGACTTATCTATCTTTTAATTATTTTATTGACTTATTGTTTATTTCTTGTTTTTCCAATACCTAGGAATAACCACTAAGGATGGCAAGATTGTGTGGCCTGTACTTTGGGAAGGTTGTCAGAAGGAATCAGTCATTGAAGGAGGATGTCATGCTTGGTAAAGCAGAGGCTCATTGAGAGGAGGAAGACCTTCAATGAAATGAATTCATATTGTGATTGCAACAGTGGACTCAAACATAGCAACAGTTCTGAAGATGGTACAGAGCTGGGCAGTGTGTTGTTCTTTTGTGTGCCCTGATAGCACTATGAATAGAAAATGACTGACTTGTCTACACCTAACAAAAAGAGGTGTAATAGGCATTTGGGAAAGATGCTGCTTTGATATGTGTTTGTGTGTGTGTGTATATATATATATATACATACATATATATATACATATATATATACACACACACACATACACACTTTTTGCATTTTTTGTTGCTATAGATTTTTGTTGTTTTTCTCCAGTTTTTAAATATAGACACACAATAAACAGTGTTCAACCACTTGAAAACATCCTTATTAACATGATATCATTAAATCATTGTAGAAAGATATTTTATGGTCAGATATTAAAAATACATTGCTAGGGAATAATATATACCTAGAGGGAAAGAGACTAAAAGAATATCTATATAGTATAACTTAAAAAAAATTTATTATTATTATTAATTTTTTAAATTATTATTAATTTTAATGAATATTTACAGAGACTTTAGATTTCCATTCATTCATTGTTGTACTTTTCTCCCTGCCCCACCACCCTCCACCTGCCCAGTACAGTCTTCTCTTTGAAAAGCAAAAAAAAAATTCTTTCATTGTTTTACAGTCCCTCCCCACAGGTCCATTCCACTTTTGCAGCCTTTGTTCTGGACTTCTGCAAATTAATCAATTAAAAACTGGAAAGACAAATGAAATATGGTTGTTATTTATATTTGATTAAAATAGATGGCTTTTATTTTCTTTCCATCATAAGTGTGTGTTTTATAGTAAAAGTAAGTTAATATTTTAAAAAGCTAATCAGGACTGTCTAAATTGATTTTTTAATATGGTATGCACAATGATAGAGATGTGACTTAATAAAATATCTAATTTTTCTATAGAAATCAGGAAGCTAGTGAAAATAAAATTCTAAACTGAAAAAAAATGATCAGAAAGAAATTGTCACGAATAACTGACAACAGTATTGATTTATAATAATTAGAAGAAAAGGACTGATATCTTCAGAAGCTTATCATCTGGTATTAAATATACCATGGGGCAGCTAGGAGAACAAACAGGTTTGTCCTAGAGGGTGAAGCCAGGCTGCTCCTTGGAGGAAAGGATTCTGAGGATTCATCTGATACACTTTGGACATGTTGCAAGAAGGGACTGGTCCTTGGAGAGGGACATCATGTTTGGGAGGGTGGAGGGACAGCGAAGGAGAGGATGACCCTTGATGAGATGGTCAATTCAGTGCTTCGGGTAGTGGGAATACTTGTATCAGAGACAGTGAGGTTGGCACAGAATAGAGCAGGGTTTAGGCTCTTGTATATTGGGTCACTATGATTCACAAGCAACTCAATGGCATATAACAACAACAATCATCTAGTTTATACCCTGTCAGAGATTTTTGTGTGGATAGGACTGATTGAAGAGTAGGAAAACACTCTTCATTGTGTAGTAAATTTTTCTCAAAGAAAACCCTGGGTTGAGACTTGAGGTCAATGAAGACTATACATCAGTCAAATACAAAATTTTCTGGTGAATATACCATGGACTGCTAGGAGAACAGTTTTGTCCCAGAGAAGGTGAAGCTGGAATGCTCCTTGGAGTCAAGGATTCTGAAGCTTTGTCTGACATATTTTGGGCATGTTGCAAGGAGGGACTGGTCCTTGGAGAGGGACATCATGTTTGGCAGAGTGGAGCGGAGGCGCAGGAGAGGAAGACCTTCAATGAGATGGATCGATTCTGTGAGTGAAGTGGTGGGAATGAGTGCATTTGAGATGGATGGCTAGGTTGACACAGGATAGAATGGCATTTACAGCTCTTGTACATAGGTTTGCTATGAGTCAGAAGCGACTCGATGGCACATAACAACAACAACAAGGGCACTTTAGGCAACCATACAATTAACACTATCAGGTGCCGAAGCTCTGGTGACATAGTGGTAAGAAACTGCAATTCCCAAAGGATGTGGTTGGAATCCACCAGCTGCTCCAAGGGAGAAGAATAGGCAATGTCTTTCTGTGAGATTTACTGCCTTTGAAAACTGCTGGAGGGTCAGTTATGGGTCAGTTCAGACTGCACCCAATAACAGTTGCCAAAAGGAAGAAATCTTCTGAAAGTGTTTTAAAAGTACAAAGGAGGAAGAGTTTAAAATGAACAAAGTTAATTATCAACTTTTAAAACTGAGGATCTTAAAGAACCTTCCAATTCCTGTGCTTTATGTTTATTCATTTTCCTTAACTGTCACTGCAAATGTTTGTTGTTATAACATGCCGTTGAGTTGACTAGGACTCATAGTGACCCTATAAACAACAGATCTGAATCTTGCCCTGTCTTATGTCATCCTCATGATCTCTGACATGCTTAACCTATTTTGACAGTCAAATATTAGTAATTATAATTTACTCTGAAAAGGAAAGAAGCTTTCAATAGAAAAGGAACCATTGAATGGTTTGGGAGACACTTCTGCTCTTTTGTGGCTCTAAAGATCAGCTTGGCTACAAGGTTCTATTTCAAAACATCACCCTTCACTGGGGGAAGCAATCACTATATTGCTTGGAAGGAAAATATCAACCTTTCTTTAGCTAGCCTTTCCAACCTTAACTTCACAAACCTTATAGGAGAAATGAAAACAATTGTTCACTGGTAATGTGACTGGTGAACACACATAGAAGAAATGTCAGTAATTTACATTCCTGTTTCTTTAACTGGAATAAAACTCAGTTCACTGCTGTTGAGTTGAATCTAAATTTTCTAAAGCAAAGGAGGAGACTTCCCATTCAAACTACCAGCGATGTGTCACCTTTGCGGTAGCAAACTCTAAGCATGAGCCTCCAAAGTTATGTGTTGCTTTAGTTAGCAATTTCACCTGCACTGAAATGTGCTAAAGAATAAAATGAATCTCTGAAGTCACAAAGAATGGAGGGTAAATATATGTTTTAGCCTATCATATAGTGTATATGAGTCGCTATGAGTTGCAGGCGACTCGACGGCACATAACAACAACAACAACAACAACATCATATAGTGTAGATATCATTCAATTCATGGTAGAATTAAGATGTATACCCCACAGGTATCTGATATTTTAGTAATTTTTTCAGGATCAGGCTTGTTGTGTAAAATGGGGCAAATCTATGTTTAAATACCTTGGAATTTACTCTAAAATAATAGAAAGTAAACATTATTTATGTAAATTTCTTCATAAAGAAAAGTTTAATAGTTGAAAATACGGAAAGTCACAGTGCTCTGTCAAATTGTGACTAGGGAATCTTGAAACAAGTCATTGCTTGATTGAAAGATTTGACAATTGGCCTTTGGTTTTGTAAAATATCTTGCTTACTCTGCAAATAGATTAAGTTCTGAAAGATCTAGTATGAAACAGCTTCTTTCTCCCTTTAATGCTTGTACAAAGCTAGGAATTATTTTGACAAGATTCAGTACTAGTCATGCTTTTTTGAACAAAGGATCTGAAATTTCTATCCCCTCCCCTGATCTTATTTGGAATTAGCATATAAATGGCAAGCAATGATTTATGGTCGATTAAGAAGATAAAACTTGTAGTCCTATAAAACACCTTTTGTTATTTAATTTTGGTGAGAATTATAGCTTTAATGTGTTTTGTGATTATTGCCAAAGAACTATATACTTTTGATGTTAAAAAAAAGGATTCCGTTTTAGATAGTGTGATGGACTTGTAAGTGATAACATGGCAAGGGATGTGAAATTGAATTTGTAAAGGTTAATTTTGTATTGAAAATATTCAGATATTATTACTCAGTCTGGCATGCTAAATAAATGATAATTACTCCTTTTCTGAAACAAATCCAAACTCATTACCACTGATGCAATTCTGACTCATATCTACTCTATGACAGAGCAGTACCTCCCTTTAGGGTTTTCAAGATTGTAAATCTTTACAGCACAGGATGCCACATCTTTCTCTTGTGGAGCAACTGGTGATTTAGGAATTCTGACCTTTCAGATAGGAGCCGAACATTTATTTAACCACTGCACTACCAGGGATTCTTAATTTTCTGAGAGTTCTTCAATCTAAATTTGAGAAAATGGGATTTTAGTGGTTTTAATTTTATTGTTTTCATACTCAACATAGTACACACACACACACACACACACACACACACACACACATACACGAGTATACTCTCTACTGTACTCCACTAAATGCCATTTCAAAATGACATAAACTACATTGTTCACTCAGGTTCCTTTGGTAGCTAAATAATTAATTAATGTTTAGATGTCCATGAGAACAAACAGGTGAAACCAAGTTTCTCCTTGGAGGCAAGAATTTTGAAGTACTATCTCACATACTTCTGGGGCTTCGTCTGACAAACTTTGGGCATGTTGCAAGGAGGGACAGGTCCTTGGAGAGGGACATCATGCTTGGGAGGGTGGAGGGATGGCGCAAGAGTGGAAGACCCTCTATCAGATGGATTGATTCAGTCACTGGGGTAATCAGGATGGGTGTGTCAGAGGCAGTGCAATTGGCACAGGATAGAACAGGGTTTAGGGCTGTTTTACATAGGGTCGCTATGAGTTGCAAATGACTCGACAGCACATAACAAGAACAACAACATCTCACATACTTTAGGAACATAAATGGCTAAGCGGGACAAGTCCTTGGAGAAGGACATCATGCTCAGAAGGGTGGAGGGACAGTGCAGGAGAGGAAGCCCCCATATGAGATGGATTGATGTAGTAACTGAGGTAATGGGGAGAGGTGTGTCAGAGTCCATGAGAATGCCTCAGAATAGGGCAGGGTTCAAGGCTATTGTACATAGGGTCACTATACATTGCATATGGCTCAATGGCACATAACTATAATAAAACAATAGTTAGAGGTAGGTGAAAACTTTATTTATTCTTTCTCACAACTAAGAAACAAGGTAGTATGTTACAATGACAGAAAGGAAAGCAAATCTTAGAGTGCATTTTCCAAGGAGATACATATGTATGTATTTGTGTGTATATATGTCTGTCTGTCTATCTATCTATCTATCTATCTATCTATCTATCTATCTATCTATCTACCTATCTCATGGCATGAGGAGGTCTTCTGCAGGTCCGGTTCAGGCTGAGTCCCAGGCAGTGTGGAAGCCAGGGGGAGAGGTATGGGGCAATGTTATACTTGGTGGCTTTCACCTCAGCTCCCACTAGGATGGAGATATCATGGTATAGGCATCAGTGCCTGGCTTCTTGATGCCTGGACTTGGCTCAGGACCCAGGGGCCCAGGGAGAGAAGTGCCTCAGTTTGGCTGGCTTCCTCAGTGCTTGGGCCTAGTGCAAGGCCCAGGAACTGAATGAAGGCAAGGAGAGGCAGCAAGGCTTGGCTGAGTTCCTCAGTCCTGGAGCCTGGCCAATTGGCTAGAAGTGATCCATATTTATTTCCATTCCCCAAAATAGTGATCCAACAGAATGTGAAAGTTATTGAAAAATTTCATTCATATCATGTGCAAGTAAAATGTTGCTGAAGATTATGCAAAAATGGCTGGAACCGTAGAATACTGCCAGGGAACTACTTTCAGAAATTCAGGCTGGATTCAGAAGAGGCAGTGACACCCATGATGTCATTACTGATGTCTAATGGATCTTGACTGAAAGTGGAGAATACCAGAGGGATGTCTATCTGTGTTTTACTGACTATTCAAAGGAATTTGACAATGTGGATAATAACAAATTATGGCTAAAATTGAGAAGAATGAGAATCCCAGAATACTTAACTGTGCACATTTAAAACCTATACTTAGACCAAGAAACTGTTGTATAAACACAGCAAGAGAATATTACACGGTTTAAAATCAGGGAAGATGTGCAGCAGGGCTGTATCCTTTCTTCATACTTATTTAATCTGTATGTGGAGCAAGTCACTAGAGAAGCTGGATTTTATGATAAAGAACAGTGTGGTATTAGAATCAGAACCTAGCTTCCTGAAAGTGAGAAGGACTTGAAGTGCTTGCTGCAGATCAAAGCCTTGTTGTTATGTGCCATTGAGTCGCTTGCAACTCATAGCGACCCTATGTACAAGAGCCCTATATGTTGTTCTAACACACTCATTCCCACCACTCCAATCACAGAATTGAGGGTCCATCTCATTGAGGGCCTTCCCTTCTTGCACCGTCTCTCCACTTTCCCAAACATGATATCCCTCTCCAAGGACATGCAACATGCCCAAAGTATGTCAGATGACGCTTCAGAATCCTTCACTCCAAGGATCAAAGACTACAGCCTTCAATATGCATTACATCTGAACACCAAGAGAACAAAAATCCCGAGTGCTGTATAATATTCCGTTGCATGAATGTTCCATGATTTCTCAATTCATTCAGTTGTGGTTGAATATTTGGGCTATTTTCAGGCAATATTCAGGAGCAATAATTTTAAAAAAA
>NW_006400152.1:302639-304817 GCF_000299155.1 Elephantulus edwardii
TAGAAAATAAATTTAAAAAAAATACTAAGGTGCATTTGACCCAAGGCTTCAATTATATCCTATGCCCATGAAATTTGAGCAATGAATAAAGATTACAGAAGAACTGCTGTCTTTGAATTATGGTGTTGGAGAAGAATACTGAATAGCTCACGGAATGTCAAAAGAATAAACAACCAGAATAGTGCAACCAGGTGCTCTTTCAAGATAAAGACGGTGAAGCTGTGTCTCACATACTTTGTGTATGTTCTTAGTGAGGGCTGATCCTTTGGAAAGAGGTACCTGTTGTGAAATACGGAGACTCAGCAAAAAAGAAGACCCTTAATGAGATGGATTTACACGGTGACATTCACAATGGGATCACATGTATCAAAGATGATGAAAATTACACAGGAGAGGGAAAGGTTTAGATTTGTTAATAAAGTCACTATGAATTGTAGTGGACAACAATAATATCTTTATGTTATACAATATTCCATGAATTCTTTATGTTTTCCAAAGTCCATAGAAATGCACTGTTTCATGCACATATTTCATGGTTTCTTTGTCAATTCATTCATTAATAGATATTTATGTTATTTCCATCTCTTTGCTGTTATTAATGTTCTTACAATAATCAAAAGTTTGCATATATCTGAGCGCTTAATTTCTTTAGGATATTTATTATATCCTAAACTAAGTTTCTCTGTGGAGGGTAGGATTTTGAAGCTCCATCTCACATACTTTTGGCATGTGGCCAGAAGAGACTGGTCCTTGGAGAAGAACATCTTGTTCGGAAGGGTGGAGAAATAGTCCAGGAGAGGAAGATCTCTGATGAGATGGATTGATACAATAACTGGAGCAATGAGGGTTGGTGTGTTGCAATCGGTGAGATTGGCTCAGGACAAGGCAGGGTTCAGAGCTGCGGTAATAGGGTCGCTATGGGTTGTAAGTGACTTGATGGCCTCCAACAACAACAACATATATGCTATTATAGATATGTTGTTAGGTTCCATTGAATGGGATATGACTCACAGCAACCCTATGAAAAAAACAGACCTCATATACATATGGAGTGGTAATTAATTGCACTGCCAATGCAAAAGTAGATGGTTCAAATCTACTAGCTGCTCTATGGGAGAAAGATAGGCAATCTCCTCCGGTAAGATTTGTTGAACCGACCCATAGCTTACCCTCTGGTGGGTTTTCAGAGACCGTTAAATGTACCAGAGATTTCAAATCCTTCTCTCATGTTGCAGCTAGTGGCCTCAAACCATGTACCTTTGGGATTGTAGTGCAGCTTCTTACAACTATATGTATATGTATATGTATATGTATATGTGTATGTGTATGTGTATGTGTATGTGTATGTATATGTGTATGTATATGTATATAGATATAATTATTATTGTTGTTAGGTACCATCTAGTCAAGTATGATTCACTATGACCCAATGAAAAAGCAAATCTGGATCCTCATAAATATCTAGATTATTAAAAATATATATAGATTATTATATATGTATACATATATATAATCTAATCTATAATACTTTACACACACACAAACATGTTGCATGAACATCCTAAAGAAATAAAAAGAATTGGGGAGTCTTATGTTTGTTAGAATAGTGACTTCTTTTGACTCATGTAGCTGGTGAACCTAAGACTAGCAGGTAATATGGAAGGTGATTGTAAAAACACTTGGAGGTAATGATGCAGATTCAGGATTCAGATTGAGCAAATTCAAACCACCTTTTCCAGAGAGTCTATATATATTCAATGCAGACCACCCTCCAACTGCTGAGTCAAGTTCCCTTATTCAGGCCTGTGACCAGATTAAGGAATATTTCATTATTCCTTGATCCTTTTACCCTTGTATCAGGGCTGATCATTTCATTACATCAAGACACACCATAAATTCATGGTCAACTTGGGTTGACATAAGATCTTAACAGTCACAATGAGTCACAACCACATCTAATACTTGGATTGAATAGATTTTTCTCTTGGGTCAAATCTTCAACATCACATTTTTAGAGTATTGCCACTGTACCATTTTATTTTTTAATTGTGATTTTAGCAAAAGTTTGCAGAAAAATTGGATTTTCATTCATTCATTGTTGTAAATTTTCCTCCCTCCCCTCCTCCCCACAGTTCACTTAAAAAAATTCATTCACTGTTGCATAATTTCCTCCCCTCT
>NW_006400152.1:306563-307382 GCF_000299155.1 Elephantulus edwardii
ATCATTAATAATTTGCCAATCTAGATTTCTCTCTCTTTATAAGACTATGGCCTGAAAAGAAGTTTTTTTCAATGCATTATTACTCAGTAGTGTTAGTATTTAAATGCCATATTTTGCTAAAGAGAATTTTTCTTTGGGCCAGCTTCTTTATACTTTTGATATAACCACATTCATCTATGACATTTAAACGTATCTTGCTTTCAGATCTTAGACATTAAAACTTTCTATTTTTTACCATCTTGCTTGTCCCTCATGTATGTCTTAAAGATTTGACATAAGTTCTTGGTCTGTTTAATGTCTCCAGGACAAAATTTTTGAAAAACTTAATATTTAGTAAAATGAATCTTTTTAAGAAAACCTTTTCTTGTTAAGTTGAAAAGCCAATATTAGAGTAATATCTCTCATTGTCAGTTGATTCAGTTCCTATTTATAGTTGACTTGAGAGCAGGTTCCCAATGCTGTAAATTAAATGGGAGTAGATGGCTTATCTTTCTTTTGCAGAGATACTGTTGGATTTGAGAAGCTTGACCCTTGAGTTAGCAATGCAACTCTCTGTGGACAACGCCACCGAAGCTCTCTGGAGATAGTAATATTGAGCCTTAAATTGGCATTTTCTCCTCAGTGTAACTTTCTCTGCAACACTCTGCTTAATGAGACTTTGCTAAAGTTGGCTGTCTTATGAGATTACTTCTTATGGATTTTTAAATTAATTCTTACGTAATTTAATATGCTTTCAGAATTTTTAATCCAGATAGAAGTTAAAAATACCAGAATGCCACAGGGCCTTTCAGATGAACTGTTGTTCTTTTTTTTTTTTTT
>NW_006400152.1:307640-371927 GCF_000299155.1 Elephantulus edwardii
ATAAACTGTACAAAAATATTTTTTTCATACATTGTGTTTTATGATATTAATCACCATTGATCTATGCACACAATTATTTTGGCTTTTTAGGTCCCTGCTTAATTTTTCCTATTTCCTTCACCCCCTCCCTGTGCTCACCAAACTCTGTGATTCCTTCCCCTCCCCATCTCCAGGCCCCCTCCTCCAAGAACCCTTTGGACTTTTGTACACATCACTTTATTAGAACTTCAATTTTTACAAGAACGGTATTATGAAGTATTTGTCATTATGCGATAGTTCACTCAATTAGTTAATCCAGTATAATACTCTCCAGCCTCTCCCTTGTTATATAGTTTTTTTTAACTCATTGCTCTTGAATGCTACACAGTATTCCATAGTGTGAATGTACCATAATTTGCCAATCCATTAGTTTGTTGATAGACATATGGACAGTTCTCATTTTCTTGCTTTAGTGAATAATATTGCTATGAATATTGGTGTACAAATCTCCATTTGTGTCTCAGTTCTATTTTCCTTAGGGTATATTCTTAGCATTGGAGTAGCTGGAGATTTCTATGCTCAGTTTTTTGAGGAAATGCCAACCTGACTTCCACAGTGATTGTAACATTTACAATCCCATCAACAGTGTATGAGAGCTCCAATCTCTCCACATTCTCTCCAACATTCATTGTTTGCTGACCTGTTACACTTTGCCACTGCTACTGGGATGAGATCTCATTATGATTTTGACTTGCATCTCTATTACTACAGTGCTTCTGAGCATTTCTTCATGTGTCTCTTGGCAATCTTTCCATGTCTTTTTGAACATTTTGTAATTGGGTTCTCAGTCTTTTTCTTGGGGTGTTTTCTCAGTCCTGTTGTGTTGTTATGTGCCATCAAGTCACCTGCGACTCACAGTGACCAATAACTGATAGGGTACAATAACTCTGAAACTTGCCCTGTCCTGAGCCAGTCTCACTTACTCTGGCAAACCTACCCCCTTTGCCCTAGTTACCTTATCAATCCATCTCATCCTGAGTCATGAAGTCCTTCTCTAAGGATCGCTACCTCCTGGCCACATACCCAAAGTATGTAAGACAGACTTCAAACATTCAGCCTGCAAGGAGAAACTTGGTTTTATCTCCTCCAAGATACACTTATTTGTTTTCTTGGCAGTCCATGGTATGCTCATGACTCTTCTCCAGCACCACAACTCAAAGGCATCAACTTCTATCATCTTTAGTCATTATTGAGCTATCTGATGCATAGCAAGTAATTGCGAAGACTATGCACTGGATCAAGCACACCTTAGTCTCTAGATTGACATTGTTGATTCTCAGTACTCTGGATAAGTTCCTGACAGTGGCTTTACCTTATGCAATTCGTCTTTTGATTTCTTGACTGCTGGTGCCACTAATGTTGATTGTGGAGCCCAGCAAGTTGTAACTGTTAACAACCTTAATCTCTTCTCCATCTATCATGGTGCTGCCAATTGGCCCAGTGGTGAGAATCTTTGTCTTCTTGGTTATAAGCTTCAATCCAATCCAATATTGAAGACCACAGTCCTTGACCTTCTGCAGCAAGCACTTCAGGCCCTCCTCAGTTTCATCAAGCACAGTTGCATCATCTGCATAACATAGGTTATTGATGAGTCTTCTTCCAATCCTGGTGCCACATTCCTCCTCATAAAGCCCAACCTCCTGAATGATTTGCTCTGCGTATAGTTTGAGGATATATGGAGGAAGGTCACACCCCTGGGGCACTCTCTTCCTGATTTTGAACCATACAATGTTTCTTTGCTCTGTTGTGAGGACTGCTATCTGGTTCAAGTATAGGTTTCACATAAGCACAATCAAGATGAGATTCCCATTCTCCTCAAGGTTAGCCACAATTTATCATGATCCACACAGTCAAATGCCTTTGCATAGTCAATGAAACACAGATTCCTGGTACTCTTTGCTTTCTGCCAAGATTCATCTGACATTAGTGATAATGTCTCTAGTGCCACACCCTCTTCTAAACCCAGCTTGTGTTTCTGGTAGTTCTCTGTCAGTGTACTGTTCCAGTCATTTCTGGATAATCTTCAGTAGGATTTTGCTAGCATGTGATATTATTGTTTGATAATTTCCACACTCTATAGGGTCATCTTTTTTTTTTTTTTTTTTAATGAGAACAAATATGGATCTCTTCCAGTCAATTGGCCAGGTAGTTGTCCTCCAGCCTTCTTGTCACAACCTGGTGAGCAAATCTAGGACAGCTTCTGCTTTTTGAAATATATCAATTGGTATTCCATCAATATTTGGGCCTTTATTTTTGCCAAGTCCTTCAGAGCAGCGTGAACTTCTTCCTTCACCATTGCCTCTTAATCATATGTTGTTTCCTGAAATTTTTCTGTCATCCCATTCTTTTTGGTACAATGACTCTGCATATTCCTTCCATCTTATTTTAATACTTCCTGGATCATTCAATATTCTACTCATATTATCCTTAGGTTTTGTGACTCATGGCTTGAATTTGTTCTTTAGTTCTTTCAGTTTAAGAAATGCTGAGTGAGTATGGCCCTTTTGACTTTTGGACTCCAATAATGAGATTCTTCTATAAGATGGCATTGCCTAATGTGTTTTCCCAGTCAATAGGTTTTATTTTCACCCTATTTATGAAAGCAAATATCATTAATCTGTTTTATCCTCTCCTGATTGTGCATTTGTGGGTGTATTTGAGAGCCTCTTTATAGTTTAGGCTAGGCCTTCTAAGTTTGGTTCCATTTGGTCTTTTATGATCTTTATGGTTTTGTGCTTTTCTGTTAAGTCTCTGATTCACCCTGAGTTGATTTTTGGTGTATGGTGTGAAATCTAGATCCTGCTTATCTTTCTGCAGACAGCAGTCCAGTTTTGTCAACACCATTTGCTGAAGAGGTTGCCATTTCCCCATTTGATAGGTCTTGTTTCCTTGTCAAATATCAGTTGATATTATATAGATGGATTAATTTCTTGGTTTTCAATTAGGTCCCATTGAGAAATATGTCTGCCATTGTACCAGTACCATGCTATTTTGGCTATTGTAGCTGTGTAGTAGCAGGTTTTTTTGTTTGTTTGTTTTTATTTTATACTGGTTTACAAAGTTTATAAAGTTCATAGGTTTTACGATCAGGTTGTACTATGCCATCATTTCATGCTTGTTTTTTGAGAAGTGTTTTGTTTGCTTGAGGTCTCTTTCCTTTCCAAAAAAACTAGGCAATTGCCTTTTCTCTCTCTTTGAAAAATGAACTTGATAGCTGTATTAGGATTATGTTATACATGTAGATTGCTTTTGGTAGGAATGTCATTTACACTATATTGAGTCTTCCTATGCTTGTACAGGGAACATTTTTACCATTTATTTAGGTTTCTTGTTAAATTTTTTTTAATACTTTATTGTGATTTTAACAAAAGTTTACAGAAAAGTTGGGTTTTCATTCATTCATTCTTGCACATTTCCCTCCTTCCCTCTCCCTTCCCTCTCTCCCCTACCACTTTGTAATACATCTCTTAGTCCATATTGTTGTCATACATATAAGGGCCAATCATATACTTCTTTTAAATAGTTCTTTCCTTCATCTGTTCCAATATAGTGTTCATTATCTATCTATTCCTTTCCTCTATTCTCCCAACTTCCCATGTCAGTCTTATCTTGTAATAATGATATCATGCAGTATTTGTCCTTTTGTGATTGAGATTTTTCATCAGCATAATATCCTCCACAGTCATCCATGCTTTGTAATGTTTTACGAATTTATTTTTCTTTAGTGCTATATAATAGTTTATTGTGTGAATGTACCACAGTTTTTCTATGCTTTTGTTTGTTGATTGGCCCTTGGGTTGAATAATCTCTTTTCTATCTTGAATAACATAGTAATGAACATGGGTGTGCATACATCTTTTGAGTGGTGGCTCTACTTTCTTTAGGGTATATTCCCAGTAGTGGAATTGCTGGATCAAATGCTATTTCTATTTTCAACTTTTTGAGAAGACACCAGTCCGCCTTCCATGTGGTTGCACCATTTCACATTCTACCAGTAGTGATTAAGATTTCCAATCTCTTCACAACCTTGCCAGCATTTGTTGTTTGCTGCCCTGTGGTGAGATGATTTCTCAAAGTTCTTTTGATTTGCATTTCTCTGATAGTTAGGAATAGAAAACATTTCCTCAAGTGTTTGTTTGCCTTCTGAATGTCTTCTTTGGCCAAGTGTCAAATCATATTCTATTCCTATTTTTGTGATTGGGTTGTTTAGCTTTTTTTGCTGAGGTGCTAGAGTATTCTACAAATTTTAGCTATGAATCCCTTTTCAGATTTGTCATTGCCAAACTATTTCCCCCTAGTCTATTGGTTTCCTTTTTACCCTGTTGATATTATTTTTTATGTGCCTAGTGATTTGATTCTTAAGTCCCATTCATCTGTTTTGGTCTCTCCTGGTTGTAGGTCTTTCATTATGCTTGGAAGTCTGTTCATGCTGTGGATTTGGGACTTGTAGAGTATATAGCTTATCTCTGATGAATTTTACAGTCTTTGTTTTTGTTTTTAGGTATCTGATCCACCTGGAGTTGGTTTTGGTGTATGGTGGCATTGTGTCCAACAGATTAAGATACACAGGCCTGATTATAAGTGAGGTCATTTATTTGCTGCACAGTGGGGGCCCAGCAACAAGGCAAGATTCTCCAACCTCAGAGCTTCAGCTAAGTGCTTTTATATTCTTACTCTCCTTTAGATGCTGGTCTACCTGGCCCAGGCTACAATATCCTGCTGTTGACATATTTCTAAGGGTACAGTGATGTTGTCATGGGTACAGTGCAAAACATTTACGTAAACAAGGGCAATTACTATTATGGGAAATGAGTCAAGATAAAACTGTAGGTCTTGGAGTACAAATTTTCCACACACAGGGTTTGGTTACTCAAATGGAGTGAAGACAACACAAAATGGAGTCTATTTGGCTTCCCAGTGTGAGGTCCTCATAGTGTTGTATAGTTTTCTTTATAAAGGTGTTTTGTGTCTCTAGTTAGGTTTACTCCCAATTATCTAAAATTGGGTTTTGGCTATTATAAATAGTATTGTTTTCTTAGTTTCCTTTTCTGAGTCTCCTTTATTACTTAAAGGAATCCCAATGATTTTTGTATATTGGTCTTGTATCTTGCCACTCTACTAAATTGGTTTACTAAGTTTACAGTTTTGGTTGAGTACATGGGTTTTTTTTGTGTACATTATCATAGCTACTGAACATAGAGACAATTTTACCATCTCTTTGTCAGTCTGGAAATTTCTTATTTTCTTTTTTTATTGTATTGCCCTACAAAGTACTTCCAACACAATATTGAATAGGAATGGTGAAGATGGATATCTTTGCATAATTCCTGTTAGTCTTTCTCCTTTAAGAATGTTAGTTCTTGGGTTTGTGTATATACTTTTCACAACATTTAGGAAGTTTCCTTCTAATTCTTGTATTGCTAAGTGTTTTAAATAGGAAGGGGTGTTAAATTTTGCCAAAGGCCTTTTCTACATCAATGAACAGGATCATGTGGCTCTTCTTCTTTGTTTTGTTAATGTGGTGAATTACATTGATTGTTTTTCTTATGTAGAACCATCCTTGCATAATTTTCATGAATCCCACTTGATCATAATGATTGTTTTTATATGCTGTTGAATTCCATTGGTCAAGATTTTGTTAAGATTTTTGCATCTATATTTATGAGAGATAGCGATCTGTAGTTTTCATTTTTTAAAAATAATATCTTTTCCTGGTCTTGGTACTTGCTTCATAGACTCTGAGAGTGTTCCTTCTTTTTTATTTTTAGAAAATATTTTAAGTAGGATTGCTGATAGAACTTCTCTAAATGTTTGGTAGAATTCAGCTATGAAGCTCTCTAGGCCAGGAGTTTTTTTGGGGGGAGGGGTAGTGGAATGGGAAACTCTTTCTGACTTGCTCAATTTCTTTATTTGTAATAGGCCTGTTCAAGTTCTACATCGGTCTGTGTCTACCTGAGTAGTGTGTGAGTTTCAAGGAATTTGTCCATTTCCTCTGTGTCTTCATAGAGTTTCATAGATAAATCTATAAGAGTTTAGCTTCTCATAATGTTCTGATACTATTGATTTAATTTCATCTGGTTTTGTTGATGATACCCCTATACTTTCTTATTCAAGTTATTTGTGTTTTCTCATTTATTTTCTTTTATTAAACTAGGCGATAATTTTTCTATTTCATTGACCCTTTTGAAGTACCGGCTATTGGTCTTGTTGATGGTTAAAAAAAAAAAACCAGTCAAGTTATTTGTGTTTTCACTTATTTTATTAAATTTACCAATGATTTTTCCTATTTTATTGACTCTTTTGAAGTACCAGCTCCTGGTCTTGTTGATGGTTTCAATTGCTTTTCTGTTTTCTATCTCATTGATTTCAGCTCTTTATTTCTTCTTGAGGCTGTGGAGTTAAATTCTTATTTTTCTCTTTGACGGGTGGTGTTAAGTCATTAATTTTACTTCTTTCTTACTTTTTCATGTATTTGCCCATTCCTATCAACTGCCTCCTGAAGACTTCCTTAGCTGTATCCCAGGGGTTTTGGTATGTTGTATTTACATTTTTATTTGTTTGGAGGAACATTTAAATTTCATTTTTTACTTCTATAACCCAGTCTTACTCTGCTGTTGTTGTTATTAATTGCCTTTGAGTCGAGTATGACTCATAGCGACTCTATGAACAAAAGGCCTGAAGCCTTTCTATAATGATTGACATTTATCAAAATTCATAGTTTCCAGAGGCACATTGTTTAGGAATTGGATGCTACTCCTGCTCTTGCAGGATGTTGTTAAGCCTCTATGTGGATGGTTTTATAAACTTTACCCTCTTGTCATTAATGGCACCAGCAATTGAGAAATGAAAACACTAATTGTTCTGGAGAAGGCTGCTGTCAGGGATCTCTCAAAAGTGCTGAAGAGTAACATTATCAGCCTGGAGACTAATGTACACCTGATTAAAGCTATGGTCTTTGTAGTTCTTGCTATGAATCAGAGATCTGGACAGTGACCAAAGATAACAGACTAAGAATCAATGTCTTTGGGTTGTAGTATTGAAGAAGTTAATTGTATAGTTTTTAGATCTTCTGTGTCTTTGTTATGTCTCTCAGGGACTTCTCTTAGAATTTCTTGTAGAATTGGTCTTGTTTTCACTAATTCTTTTAGTTACTGTTTTTCTGCAAATAACCCGATCTCTCCTTCTTATTTGATGCATAGCTTTGCTGGATACCATATCCTTGTCTAGTGATTGTTTTCTTTCAACTTTTTGTATATAACAACCCATTGTCTTTTTGTTCTCATGGTTTTTGCCGAGAAATCAGAATTTAGTCTAATTGGTTCTTCATTACAGGTGACTTTTTCCTGTGCTGCTTTTAGTATTCTATTTTTCTATTCTTATCTTTTATCTTGGAGAATTTGACTATAATATATCTTGATGTTTTTCTTTGTTGGGTTCTGGAGACTAGCTAATTCAACAATGAATGCCATGCCTGCTTTCAAGCCTGTTTTAATTGGGAGCTCCACAAAACACTGTACACCATGTGTAACCATTATAGCATTTGACACATCAGTGTCACAGTGTTTAGCATCACAGCAAACACGAGTTACCTCTGTATGGCAATTGGACAGACTGGTGCTATATCACTTAGAAGAATGTTTGACCAAAAACAATTAAAACTAGGCCCAAGGGCTGCAGATTATTGAAAATTGTTGTCTTTGATCCTCTACAGTAAGTGTTTCAAGTCCTCCTCTCTCTTAGCAAGCAAAGTTGTGTCATCTGCAAAGCACAGGCTGTGTATCATGAATTTTGCAATTTGGATTGTAGAGAAGTATCTCTACCCATCAACCTAGAATATGCTAACTACATAAAAAAGGCTCTGAAATATTTAATTCTAAAATGTACATTGTTACCTCAATGATTTTAATTGTAATTTCTCATATGTTCAGAGTCCCTTGCTTTCAAATGACACTGACCACTAAAGAAATCTTATTTCCAGTCCCAGTCCTTTTGTTAACCTGCTTAATTACCCAAGGGGACTAAATGATAACTTTAGGTTTGCTTTCCTTATATGTAAAGTGAGAACTAGCCCCAAATAATTTCTAGTTCTAAATGTCTGTGAATATTTAACGATAACAGCTAAAACTTTACTGTCTAAAACAATTATTTTATTATTATTCTAAGAGGAGAAGAAATTCTTTTTAGCTGAAACCATCTCTTGTCAGAAATGGAAAAAAGACTCTGCAGCAAGGACCACAGGATGCCTGTAATGCTTCCTGCCAACTTGTTCCTTATTTTGCGTTTTCCTGCACGCATTTTGCAAATGTAAAGGATTGCATATACAAACCATTGCTGTGCCAAACAGCACCCAAGCTGATAAAAATGTAGAGAGGAGAATGGATAGGAGACGAGGCACTTATTCTTTTTCCCTTTAAAATGTAAACTGCATTGATACTTCTTCTTACCACTTTATATAGGAACAATGCTAAAACACAAATATGCTCATCTAAGAGACACTGCTGCTTTTTAATCTCTAAATATCATCTCTCTGACTAGAACTCTCTATCCTTCAGATTTTACTATATCAAATTATTTTCTATAACATGATAAAGGATTCAAGAAATAAATGACAATGGTCTTTCTCCTCAGAGGAGTGGCTCATCTGCCTTCAAATAAATTATTGCAGAAAATGTATTCAATTCAAAGGGGTAGTATTTCTGAGAAACTTTCTTGAAAATATTCCTCAAAATGTTCTAAGGGAGACATCCATTTACTGCCAGCTTAATGATCAAAGGCTTTAGAGAGGGCAAAGCATTTTGAAGTGGAATTGATTTAAATGCCTGCTCTGCCTTATCCCTTGTTCTTGAATGTGCTCACTCACTTACTGAATTTATAGAAGCAATTTGGGAGAAGAACAATGCCCTGCCTCCCTTAAGAAATTCCTCAAATTCCTTACAGTGATAATCAAAAGGAAACCTCAGAGTCTTTGTGGGACATTTCTTACATCGTCAATAAAGGGAAGAGTTTTGATTGTTCAGGTTTCAGAATGAAAATCACAAAAACTCTTTCTTCTACCTTCAAGAAGGTATAGTTTAGAATTCTTGAGGAGACTGAAAATAAAAACACCACACCAAAACAAATCAGAAACAAACACATGAAAACTAGCAATGGACAGAAGAGCTAAGGCTGGAGCTTGCAATTAGACAGAAATTTATTAAAATACATAGTAGATCAGACATTTACTGGGTCTGCAATTTTGGGTATTATAAACCCAGATCTTCTAGTCAGTTCTAACTCATCGTGCTCCCAGTGTGTCAGAGCAGAACTGAGCCCTAGAGAGTTCTTAATGGCTGATATGTTGGAAGAGTATTGCCAGGCTTTCCTTCCTAGAAGCCTCTGGATGGACTCAAGACACAAACTTAGTATCAGCCAACCCCCATAATTGCTGGCACCACTCAGGTAATTTGGTTGTTGTTGTTGTTATGTGCCATCGAGTCACTTGCGACTCATAGTGACCCTATGTACAACAGCCCTAAATTCTGCTCTGTCCTGTGCCAATCGCACTGTCTCCGATACACCCCTCCCGATTGCTCCAGTCACTGAATCAATCCACCTCATAGAGGGCCTTCCCCTCCTGCGCTGTCTCTCCACTTTACCAAGCATGATGTCCCTCTCCAAGGACCGGTCCCTCCTTACAACATGTCCAAAGTATGTTAGATGGAGCCTCAGAATCCTTTCCTCCAGGGAGCTGCCCTGGATCTTAGCTGAAAGCAGGGAATACCAGAGGGATGTCTATCTGTGTTTCATTGACTCTGCAAAGGCGTTCGACTGTGTGGAGCATAACAAACTGTGGCTGACTCTGAGAAGAATGGGAATCCCAGAACACTTGGATGTGCTAATGAGAAGTCTATACTTGGACCCAGAGGCAGTTGTCAGAACAGAGCAAGGAAACACTGCGTGGTTCAAAATTGGGACGAGCAGACGCCAGTGATGTGTCCTGTCTCCATACCTTTTCAACCTGTATGTAGGACAGATTATCTGAGAGGCTGGGCTCTATGAGGAGAAATGTGGTGTCAGGATTGGTGGAAAATCTATCAACAATCTACGTTATACAGATGACGCAACCCTGCTTGCTGAAACTGAGGAGGAACTGAAGCGCTTGCTGCAGAGGGTCAAGGATTGCAGCCTCCAATATGGACTGAGGCTCAATGTCAAGAAGACATAGATTCTTACTACTGGACCAATTGGCAGCCACAGGATGGATGGTGAAGAGATTGAGATTGTACACAGCTTTAGTTTGCTTGGCTCCACAGTCAACACTCTTGGCACCAGTAGCCAGGTAATTTGGATATACCCTAAATAAAATAAGTTTTAGTATATATAGATATTTCATTGCTTTTTGTTCAAACATTCCTCTAGTTTGTATAGCTCTGGTGTGTTCACTTGCCATACAACGGTAACTTGTGGTTGCTGTGAGGCTGAATACTGTGATGCTGATGTGTTAAATGCCACGGTTACCCATGGCGGACAGTGTTGGGTGAAACTCCCTGATTAAAACAAGCTTGGAAGAAGGAGAAGCATCCACTTCCATAATAGCTTGCCTCTGGAAACCCTATGAACCTGGAGAGAAGATGAGAGACACACAAGTGTTGAGGACTCTCCTTCATAGGGTCGTATGAGTTGCCTGCGACTCGACGGCACTTAACAACAACAACAACAACATATAGAGATATTATAATTTTTAAGTTGAGATCATATATATAATATATTTATAGCATGTGGAAGGACTAGTAAATGTTGGCAATTTGACTATTAGGCCAAGAGGCAACATCATATATGAAAAAAGAATTGAAGTTGTTAATGATTTCATTTTGCTTGGATCAGCGCTCTTCGTACCTGCAGTAAGGAGATCAGAAAATAGATTGCACTGAGGAAACTCTGCTGTCAGGGATTTCTCCAAAATATGGAAAAACAATGTCAGTCTGAAGACTAAAGTGCACTTGATTTAGGCCCTAGTCTTTTTAATAACTTGTTACATATCTACGGACAAGACAGTAAATAAGGGAGCACTAGTGACCTAGTGGCAACAGCTGTGCTGTAGTCCCAAAGGCACAAAGTTCTAATCCCACCAGCTACTCCATGGGAGAAGGATTGGCAATCTCCTCCCATGAATTAACTGTCCCTGAAAACCAGCTGGAGGGTCAGCTGTGGGTTGGTTCCGACTCCACTGTGCACAAAAACAACAAAGCAATAAATAAAGATGATAGAAAAATTGATGCTTTTGAATTATGGTGTTGGAAAAGAACACAGAGTATGTCATGGATTGCAAAAAGAACAAACAGATATGTCCTGGGAAAAGTGCAGCCAGAGTGCTCCTTGGAGGCAAGGATAGTGAGGCTTCATCTATCGTACTTAGGACATATTGCTAGCAGAGGCTATTCCTTGGAAAGGGAGATCATGCTTGGAAAGGTGGAGAGTCACGAAAAAAGAGGAAGACCCTCAATGAGATGGATTGACACAGTGATTGCAGAAATGAGCACAAATGTGTCAGAAATGATGAGGATGGCACAAGACAGGACAGGGTTCAAGTCAATTATTCTTAGGGTGGCTAGGAGTTATACTGGAATTGATAGCACCTATAAACAACAATACCACCACCAACACCACATTAATCTTTTATTACTACCTCTAAAAGTGGAGAGCCAAGAAGTGTGGAGGATAGCTACCTGGCCAACTGACTGGAAGAGATCCTGATTTATTCCCATTCCAAAGAGGTGACCCAAAAGAGTGTTGAAATTATTGGACAATATCACTAACATCACACACTAGCAAAATCTTGCTAAAGATTATTAAAAAATGACTGGCACAGTACATTGACAGAAAGCTATCAGAAATATAAGCTGGTTTTAGAAGAGGTCATGGCACTAGAGACATTATTGTCAATGTCAGATAGATCTGGGCAGAAAGTAAAGAGTACCAGAGGAATGTCTGTGTTTCAGTGACTATGCAAAGGCATTTGACTGTGTGGATCACAACAAATTGTGACTAACCTTGAGGAGAATGGGAATCCCAGAACACTTGATTGTGCTCAGGTGAAATTTATACTTGTATCAAGAAGCAGTCCTTGGAACAGGACAGGGAAACACTGCATGATTCAAAATCAGAAAAGGAGTGTGTCAGGCATGCATCCTGTCTCTGTACCCTTTCAATCCATTTGCAGAGCAGATTATTCAGGAAGTAGGGTTTTATGAGGAGGAACATGACTTCAGAATTGAACAAAGACTCATCAAGCTCTGTTATGCAGACGACACAACCTTGCTTGCTGAAACTGAGGAGGACTTGGAGTACTTGCTACAGGAGGTCAAGGATTGTAGTCTTCAAAATGGATTGAAGTTTAACTTCAAGAAGACAAAGATTCTTACCACTGGGCCAATTGGCAGCACCAAAGTAGATGGCGAAGAGATTGAGATTGTTAACAACTATAGTTTGCTCAGCTCCACAATCAACACTCTTGGCACCAGCAGTCAGGACGTCAAAAGATAAATTACATTGGGCAAATCTGCGGTTAGGGACCTCTCCAGAGCACTGTGAAGCAACAATGTCAGTCTAGAGACTAAGGTGTGCCTAATATAGTCTATAGTTTTTTGTGTTTTTTTAAAAAATATAATTTATTTTTTTTCCCATAGTTTTTGCAATGACTTGTTATGCATCAGAAAGCTGAACAGTGATGTAGGAAGAGAGAAGAATCGATGCCTTTGAATTGTAGTGCTGAAGAAGTTTTGAACATATGTATCTTGGACTGTCAAGAAAACAATTAGGTTTGTTTTAGAGACGGTGAAACCAAGTTTCTCCTTGTAGGCTAGGATTTTTAAGCTCTGTCTCACATACTTTGGGCATGTGGCTAGGAGGAACTGGTCATTGGAGAAGGACATCATGCTCACAAGGGTGGAGGGACAGCACAGGAGAGGAAGAGCCTGGATGAGATGGATCGATACAGTAACTGGGCAGTAGGGGTTGCTGTGTCCCAATTAGTGAAACTGGCTCAGGACATGCTAGGCTTCAGAGCACAGGGTCACTATGGGTCATAGGTACAGGGCACATAACAACAACAAAAACAACAACAAATAACATGATCATTTCTCAAAAATGGAACTATTTTAAAAATTAATTTTAATGAACATGTACAGAGATTTTGGATTTCCATTCTTTCATTGTTGCACTTTTCTCATTTTTACCATCATTAAATCCACAGTTTTCACATTTCCCCAAGAGATTTGTTCAAATTACTATGTAAACAAAGTTATCACATTTAAATTTGGTTGATATTTCTCTTGAAATTCCTTAATCTTTTGACTTTCTGCTTTTATTCTTTTTTTTTTTTCCTTGATTTTCGTTTGTTAAGAAGACTAAAACATCAACCCAATAGTATGGTGTTTCTCACATTCTGCTGATTATTTTCCCTTTCCCCCCCCATCCAACATAGCCTATTTTCTTTAAGTGGATTCTGAGTAGATAGTTAGGGGTACAGACTGTAACCTCTATGATCCCAGGATCCACTGAGGCAGTTATGACAGTAGACGCAGCTGACCAGCTGGTGCCACAGTGGGAGGGCATGCCATGAAAAAGTGTTGTTGGTTGATGTCACCCAGCTCTCAGTGTGTTAATATCACTCTATGTGGTAATGTCACTTGTATACTCATCAGCCTCTGACCAGGCTGCAATGAGTAAGTTGGATGCCTGCCATTGGGCAGGATTATTCTCTTCCTGGGCCAAAGGGCGAAGTGATGAGCTATGGAGGTGTTGTGAGAGAATGAAGAGTGGAATGGGAGATGGAATGGAGGAGGCAACCTGGGAGGGACAAAGCTGGGCACTGTGATGTTTGTCACTGTGTAGGGGGCATGACAGAGCTGAGTTGCTGGGCTATTTATATGACACCACGAGATTGTACATTTGGTGATAACCCTAGTGTTGCCCTTGATTGCCATACTTTTCTACCTAGACAGACTGGTGGGTTCAAAGCACTAATCTTTCTTGACCATTGCCACCAGGACTTTTTCTATCCACCATAGCCTACTGTGGTAGAGCTGATTCACACTCATTGCTACTTTTCATTGGATTTCTGAAGTGATACATTTTTATGGAATGAGACTGCCCATCTTTCTTTCATAGAGCACCTGGAGTCTACCCTCATACTGCAATCAGCTACTAAGGTTCTTTTACATCCACTAGAGTGGTATTGAAATGCCAACTTAAAAATTAATTTAAAATGTAGCAATAATTGAATTTATGTAGTTTAGTTTACCTAGACTCAATCAGATTATAAAGTACATTAGCATCATACTTTGCTGCTATTGCTTCCTCATAGGGCTTGATTACAGAGGTAGAAAAAAAAATATTTGTTTCTGGATTGCTAACTAAGTACAATAATCTTACTTTTTTAAAAAATAATCTTACTTTTGAATATGTTGTGCTAATATTTTATTAGGGAGGAAGTAAGAATTAGGACTTTAAGAATTTGGTCTTGGGCTTGTTTCTTCCTTTTGCCTTGTCCCTAAAAATAAGATAGGTCACTAGCAGCTATACTTGATTCACTTGAAAAAATTCAGTCCTAGGTCTCAATCTTGGTGCTGTGCTCAAATCAACAAGATCTGATTCCTAAATATGGCCTCAAATTATGTTCTATATTCTGTATATAAAGGATATAGGTTTCATCTAATTGGACTAAGTGATCTTCCTTCTGTGTATTATCCAAGAAATCTACTTGTAAATAAAGCAAGGGTCACATGGGGACAGCCATGTCTGACCTTTACTGACTTCACAAAGGGGAGCTTTGTGAAGCATTAGTAACACCAAACCAATTCAGACATATCCCCCCACCTTCCCATACATCTTGCTACTCATCTCCACACTAATCTTGCTGCTCTGTTTCATGCAAAATCTGTTATGATAGTTCACAGACCACATAGAAGCATATTGAGAAAGTCAAAAGGTTATAATGCAGATTAATAACAAAATACAGTCAAGATAGCTCTTGAAATGTGCATGCAGGTATCTTAGTCTCACACCTTGCACCTTCAGGCTAGTAGTTTCTTAGTTCTCAATCCTGTCAATATTGACTTCCCTGTCTCCCCGATGATCCAACAAGCTTCTCAGTCCTGCCAATACTGGCTCCCTGACCCCACACACATATTGTCTTATATCAGGTCTCTATTTTGGCCATGGCTGCTCTTTTTGTGGTGTTGAGATTTCTTTGCTGGTGGTGGCAGGAAGTGTCTTTCCTTTTCAGTGACAGGGAGCAAGATCTTACTCTGCTGCTAGAGTTGTTCATTTTATTGGCAAGACTAGCCAATCCCTTTATAGATTATTGAGACTGGCCAATCCCCTTGTGGAATGGTAGAAAGCCAATCCTCTACTTGTGGAGAGTCCAACATGTTCCATTTGCATAGTCTTGCCCACCCACATGGTTAGTGATCCACATTCAGATGTCTAGGGAAGCCATATTGAAAGAAAAACTCCACACTACTCAACAAAAGAAATAATTAATGTTCATTGTACATAAAATAGCCAACTAGAGAAAAAAAATATTTTTGCCTTGGCTTTGTCATAATATTGCTGTTGGATTCTGGAAGACAAAACAAATATTAAACATTTCTGAGTTTCTTATTGATGATCTATTAAATAGTGCCGTTCTGCTTCTTAGATGTGCCAAGGGAATGAGAAAATGCATGAACGGTAATATAAATGCTAGTTAAGTCCCAAGTGTTATTCATTATGAATAAAAGGCATCAATGTTGTTGTTGTTATGTGCCATCAAGTCACCTGTGACTCATAGAGACTCTATATACAATAGCTCTGAACACTGTGTTATCCTGAGCCAATCTCATTTTCTCTGACACACTTACTCCCATTACCCCAGTTACTGCATCAATTCATCTGATCCAGGGTCTTCCTCTCCTGTGCTGTCCTCCCACCTTTCTGAGCATGATGTCCTCCTCCAAGGACTAGCCCATTCCAGCAACATGCCCAAGTATGTGAGACAGAGCTTCAAAATCCTTGCCTCTAGGGAGCAGCTAATTTCAACATCAGCAGTTGAATAAAAGATTGAATGGACTCGTTCATTAACAACTACCCTTATAATTGAAAAATGAAAAATTCTTTATTTCATATTCAGTGTCTATGTCTTGGTTGGCCATTATCATAGAGTTTTGTATGCTGCATTACAACTAGAGAGTAAACTTCCTGAATTTCTTACCAGGTGAGAATCCAGTTGAAATAGTGATGGTGGGCTATGGTGGCAGAATGAGGCAAAAGATCTTGCCTTATATGTCCAGAGTTCTTGGTTAGTACAGCCTTAGAATCTCTGAAATCAGTGAAGAGTAATATTCAATGTAAATAAGTCATTTGAAGACCACACAACTAATATTTGACCAATAGGGAGCTGAAATGGAATATCCATAGATACAAATATAAGTGCATAAATATAAACAAATATTAAAAGCATTCTTTTGATGAATACAAAAGAATTAAAAACTAAGGCCATTTAAAGTCAAACAATTCCATTTTTATTTAGTAAAACATTTACTTGTAATTGAATGAAAAATTCTATTTTAGCTAAGGTTTAACCAGTATCTAGAGTCAATATATATAGTTAATGATTTTTTTAATAAAAATAGATTTTAAATCTCAAATATAACTAATTCACAAAATTTTAACTCACAGTTTAGGGGTACATGCTGTTGGTAATACAATAGTAAAAGGCCAGGATGAAGTATAGTTGCAGATTTGCAGACATGTTGAAACATAAAGCAGACTCAGCTTGTTGGTTTAACAGCCAGCCATCTGCTCTCTTTGGTTTGGTATTATCTTTACAGTAAAGGAATGAGTCACACCTGTTCATTCAAGTGAGCAAGAACAGTTGTTAGAAACCTAGGGAGACTATACCTACTTACTTATCAACTATCTTGTTATCTGACATTTCTTATTTATGACAGTAGATAAAAAAATCTACTGACTGTAATTATGCATTAATGTTGTATGTCTGCAAGTAATGAAAACCAAAGTGTGAAGTGAGAGGAAGACCTTTGTTATGATCATTACGTTTATGTGTCTATGATGCCCAGTGGTTTGGCAGTTATTCAAAGGTGTACTTTGGTAGTTATGTCATGATATAAATTGTCAAAATTATATAACCATCCTCCATTTTGTGATCTGATGTGGTTCATCTTCTATTTTCAAATAGCATTGATTTTTAAAGATTGAAGATCTTAAACAAGATCAATTAAAAATCAGAATTTGTGAAGGCATAAACCAAGCCTTTATTGTCATTAAGTGAAAAAAGACAGATGCTATTACGTTTTATTTTTCTTCATCTCTTTCTTTAGCTAGTATGTCCCAAAAATTGTTGGTTTGAATCCACTCAACACTACCTTGCAAGAAAGACCTTATGATGATCTAATTCCATAAGAGTACCATCACAGAAAAGTCTATGAAATATAGAATGCACTCTAATACACATGCATCTATCATGTGTGACTTGACCACACTGTTTTTAAATTTTGTCCTGAGTTTAAAATTGGGAGCTGGAGAGAAACATTATTTTGGAGAATAATGAAAAATTTGACAATTGCAATAGGTTAGAGATGGAACAAATTGTGGTAGCTGTGACATTAGTGTCTTCTATGAGTTCAATCACAAGTCAGAAGACTGAGTTGTTCTTTGGTGTTTAAGTCCCTTGATGTATTCCAGGTGCACATACTTTTTTTTTTTCAAGTAAATATACTTCTCATCTAATGATCAATTCCTCTCCAAGATGATTCTTTGAGATTCTACAATTTTTGATTTTTGACTGTGTTTTCTTTCTTGAAACTACTTTTGCTATTGTTGTTATGTGTCATTGAGTGCATCAGGGATCATCCTACCTCTATACCTTTTCAATATATATGCAGAACATTTCATTCAGGAGGGTTGGCTTTATGAAGAGGAAGGTGGCATCAGGACGGGAGGAAGACTCATCAACAACCTATGTTATGTAGATGACCTTGCTGAAACTGAGGAGGACCTGAAGCGCTTGCTGCAGAAGGTCAAGAACTTGTAGTCTTCAATATGGACTGAAGCTCAACATCAAGAAAACAAAGATTCTCACCACAGGGCCAATTGGCAACACCATGATATATGGAGAAGCGACTGAGGTTGGTAACAATTATAGCTTGCTTGACTCCATAATCAACACTCTTGGCACCAGCAGTCAGAAAATCAAAAGGCAAATTTCACTTGGAAAATCTACTGTCAGGGACCTCTCCAGAGTACTGAGAAGCCATGATGTCAGTCTGGACACTAAGAAGCTCCTGATTAAGGCCATGGTTTTTGCAATTACTTGATATGCATCAGAGAGCTGGACAATGACTAAGGATGACTGAAGAAGAATCAATGCCTTTGAGTTGTGGTGCTGAAGAGTCTTGAACATACCAAGGACAGGCAAGAAAACAATTAGGTCTGTCTTGGAGAGGGTGAAACCAGGTTTCTCCTTGGAGGCAGGATTTTGAAGCTTTGTCTCACATACTTTGGCACATGGCTAGGAGGGACCAGTCCTTGGAGAAGGACATTATGCTTGTAAATGTAGAGGGACAGGCCAGGAGAGGTAGACCCCAGATGAGATTGATTGGTACAGTAACTTAGATAATGGGGGTAAATATGTCAAAGTTAATGAATGAGACTGGCTCAGGACATGTCAGATTTCAGAGTTGTTTTACACATTATTGCTAGGAGTCACAGGCAACTCAATAGCACTTAACAACAACAACAACAACAACAACAATGTGACCAACAGATCTTCATTATTGCTTAAGATTTAATTCAGTCTTTGGAAGTCATAGTAAATAGCTCCCAGTAGTCTTCAGCTTATAGTTTTGAGAAGCCTATTATTAAAATTTATATTCCCACACTTTGGTGAGTTTTCCTCCTATTGAACTATATGGTAGAGCTTTATCATAAAACCTCTTTATTCTTTTTCTACTTATTTACTTAAACTTACATCATTCCAGTTAACTAATTTGAAGTTCTTTTAGCAATACTAGTTGGCTTCCTTCTAAAAGTAAAATGTTTTTGTTAATCGTTATTAGTTGTTTGAATTAAATGAGATGATATCATGGCTATGATCATAATAACCAAACCAAATTTTATGCGGTTATATTACTAGCAAGGAGGAATGGTATCCATTTCCATAATAGCTTTTCTCCCGAAACCCTATGAACCTGGAGAGAGGATGAAATGCATCCAAGGGTCAAGGACTCTCCATCATTGGGTCGCTATGAGTCGCCTGCGACTCGACAGCACTTAAAAACAACAACAACATATTACTAGCAGTAACATGATTGAATCATATAGGATTTCTATGTTCAGCTTTTTGAGGAAATGGCAACTGCCTTTCACAGTGCTAGTGCATATTATAGTCCTACCAGCTGTGTATAAACATTCCAATTCCTCTGCATCCCCTCCAACATTTATTGCTTGATTTCTTGTTAAATTTTGCCATTGTCACTGGGGTAAGATGGTATCTCGTTGTTTCTTTGATTTTCATCTCTCTGATTGCCAGTGATTTTGAACATTTCTTCATGTGTTTGTTAACTATTTAAATCTCCTCCTTTGTGTCTTTTCCATGTCTTTTGTTCATTTTGTAGCTGGACTATCAGTCTTTTCCTTGTAAAGTCCCTGTAGTATATGGTAAACTTTAGTTATGACACCCTACTTCTTATTATTGATAGGTGCCAGTGAGTCAAGTAAGACTCATAGCAATTGTATGAACAAAAGATCTGAACCCTTCCTAGCATCATGTCTTTTTTTCCAAGGAATAGTCCCTCCCAGCAACACGGCTCAAAGTAAGTGAAGTGAAATCTTTCTTTTCTTGTATTCTTTCCTTTAAGCTAGGATCCATCTGACATCAGTAATGATATCCCTGGTGCCATGGCCTCTTCTAAATTTTGCTTGAACTTTTGGCTATTCCTCATTTATGTACTGTTCCAACCTTTGTTGAATGATCTTCAGCAGTATTTTGCTTGCATGTGATATCAATGATATTGTTCAATAGTTTCCACATTCAGTTGGATCTCCTGTCTTGGGTATGGGAACAGATATGTACCTCTTCCCATCTGTCAGCTATCCATCCATCCTCCAAATTTCCTGGCATAGACTGGTGAGCGCATCCAAGGCTGCCTGCATCTGTTAATTGAAACAAGTCAATAGATGTCCCATCGGTTTCTGGGGCCTTATTTTTGCCAATGCCTTAAATCAGCTTCTATTTCCACCTGCTTCCATTGGCTCCTGTTCATGTGGTATTTCCTGAAATTTTTCAATGTCAATCAATTCTTTCTGTATTCGTTCTGTCTTCTTTTGACACTTCCTGGGTCGTTTAATATATTACTCATAGCATCTTTAAATATTGTGACACAAGGCTTAAATTTGTTTTTCAGATCTTTCAAGAGCTTGAGAATTACAGAGCAAATTCTTGCCTTTTTATTCTCCAATTTCAGCTCTCTGTAACATTCCATTATAATACTTTGTTTTGTCCTCCTGAGCTGCCCTTTGAAATCTTTTGTTCAGCTTTCACTTCGATGTGTTTTCCTTTAGTTTCGGCATAAATAGACTTGGAAATAGAACAGAAATATGTATAGAAGAGGATAAATGTAATAGGCTAAATGTGAAATCTATTTGTTAATCAAGGAAATGCAATGTATATGAAATATTGTATGCAAACCAGTAAACCTGTTTGTTGTTATTGTTGTTATGTGCTATTAAGTCGAGTATGACTCATAGTGACCCTATGAACAAAAGATCTGAAACCAGTCCTGTCCTGCGCCATCCTCGCCCTATGAAAACCCTATGAACATTAAAACTGTTTACAAAACAAAACAAAAACCACCCAATAGGATGAAAAGAAAGTCTGCAGATGGGGGCGGGGGGAGGGGGCGATTTTAACAATAACATCTCAGACAAGAGCCTCATAATTCATTCCCTTTTAAAGCCTTTTCTAATTGAACAGTCTAATCTTTTTTAAATTGGTTTGCTTACTAAGTTCATATACATGTGTTTCATGCTATTCTGCATTCACGGTGTTTCATACAACCATTCTTATGCATAATATTTCATAACGAAATTGGACCTTGCCCTTCATTACCCTGTCTTTTCACCCGGGTCTTTCCCATTTATTTCCACTCACCAAAAAACTATGTAACCCTGTGGTTTTGCCCCTACCCATCCTCAGCCCTCCCCTCCTTGAGTTCCCATAAATGGTTTAGTAGTTATCATTCTATTTTTACAGTAATGGTCTTATGCAGTATTTGTCCTTTTGAGACTGCATTAATGAGACTTGTGAGACTCAGAATAACACTCTCCAGCCTCTTCCAAGTTATGTAGTACTTTTCAGAATCATTGCTCCTGGGTGCTGCATAGTATTCCACCATGTGAATGTACCACAGTTTCTCAAAACATTCAGCTGTGGTTGGACATTTACCCTGTTTCCATGTTCTTGCGATGGTGAATAATGCTGCTATGAACATTGATGCATAAATCTCCATTTGTGTCTCACTTCTAATTTCCTTGGGGTATATTCCTAATAATGAAATAGCTGAGTCATATGGGGTTTCTATGTTTAATTTTTTTTTTTAAATAACAAACTATCTTCCAGAGTGATTATACCATTTTACAATTCTACCAACAGTGTATGAGCGTTCTCACCTCTCCACATCCTCTCCAATATTTACTGCTTGCTGCCCTACTAAATTTTGCTGCTACTACTGTGGTGAGATATGGTATCTCATTGTCATTTTAATTCACATCTCTCTTATTGCCAGTGCTTTTGGACATTTTTTTCATGTGTCTGTTGGCCACCTGAATGTCTTCCTCTGTGAAAAGGCTTTCCATGTCGTTGGCCCATTTTATAGTTGAGTTTTCAGTCTTTTCTTCTGGAGGCCCAGGAGTATTCCATAAACTTTTGTTATGAGACCCTTTTCTGAAATGATATTGCCAAATGTTTGTTCCCAGTTGGTAGACTTTCTTTTTACCCTGTTGGAAGAAGGTTGGATTTTTTTTTTATGGCCATTAGACACACACGGGAGGCTTCAGTGGAGGCAATAATGAGGCAGCAGGGCCTGACATAATTTACCAGGGGCCATACAGAAACCAGTCAGTATCCCAGGTGGAGCCTAGCCCTTGCTCCTTCGAGATGTAGCAGTTTACGGAGTGCACCAACAACCAGAGTGATCTCTGGCTCTGTGAGAGCTTCATGGAAGAAATTTGAAGAGCAGAGAGATTTAATCTTTAGAAAGTCCCATTCATCAATTTTATTTTCTCCAGTTGGTGCATTTCTGGACGTATTTGGCAGTCTCTTTATACAATAGGCTAAGCCTTCTAAGTTTGGTCCCAGTTTGCTTCTTATGAACTTTATGGTTTTGGGTTTTACTCCCAGGTCTCTTTGATGCACCGGGAGTTAATTTTTTTGTATGGTGAGAGATGTGGATCTTGTTTCAGCTTTCTGTAGTTAGCAGTTCAGTTTTGCCAGTACAGTTTGTTGAAGAGGTTTTTATTTCCCCATTTGATAGGTTTTATTTCCTTGTCAAATGTCAGTTAACTATAGATAGCTAGGTCAATTTCTGGGTTCTTTATTTCATTTCATTGGTCTATGTGTCTGTGTTGCACAGTAGGTTTTGAGGTCAGAGACTGCTATGCTTTCCACTTCATTTTTTGTTTTTTTGGAAGAGATTTGCTTACACAGGGTCATTTTCCTCTCTAAATAAATGTGACAATTTCTTTTTTGATCTCCTTGAAAAATGAATATGGTATCTGTATCGGGATTGAATTGAACATGTGGACTGCTTTTGGTAGGATTGTCATCCTATCCATGAACGGGGAACATTTCCCATTTATTTAGATCTTTTACTGAGTCTTGCAGAAATGTTCTGTAATTTTCTTTGTACAGATACTTTGTGTCTCTAGTTAGGTTCATTTTCAAACCCCTTTTTTGCCACTTATATAGCCAATAGAAAATTGTGGAAATGATGCAATCAACATTCAGACTAGGTGATAAGAGGCAAGTGACTTTGCCTTGCTCTATTGGATACTTTATTCTGTGGGAATTCTGCAGTCATATGTAGAGTTCTCATGCTAAGAACACAAACCTCTTTCCAACAGTCATGTGAGAGAACCATTTTGGAAGGTGATCCTCCAGCCTCAGACAAGGCTACTGTCTGGGCTACTATCTTGATTGCAACCTCACGAGATATTCAGAGCTAGAATCACCAGCTAGGTCCTTGTTGTTTTAAGGTAAATTGTGCTGACTTAATTATTTATGTAGGAAGAAATCACTAATACACTTAGTTACTAGGGAGATTAGAGCCTCTTTTGCCTCCCATTGGCCCATGGGTTTTGCAGTGGAAAATTAATATTCTGCCTTACTTTGAGCTGTTCGCTCTTTGAAAGAGGTTGTTGTTTTTGGAGTTTTCCCTCCTCTCCCTTCTTGACTGGGTCATTATGAGGCTTAAGAACTGTGAACTCTAAGCTATCATAGAGGGTGTGGCGTCCAGGTACACTATTAAGTCCTGAAAGGAGAAACATAAGGTATAATGAGTAAGACTCATAAACACTATTATTGTTTACATGTGTATAAGTAACTAAATACAACTTTGAGAAACTGAACTTTCTGCTTCTGTGAAAATTACAGCCTTGCAAATCCTCCAGGGCAGTTCTACTCTGCCTTATAGTTGCTATGAGTTGGAATTCAAGAAGCTGTGTTGTTATCACAAAGACATGCAGTTCAAATCTCACCAGCAGCTCCCTGGGAGAAGAATGGCCAGTCTCCTCCCAGGAGATTAACTGCCTCTGAAAACCAGCCAGAGGCTCAGCTATGCGTCATACAAAAACAATAACAATTGTTAACATCAGCTTTGCATTTTCCTGTTTAATATACCTAGAGTTCGGTTCTTCAATGCCATTGGTGCTCTTCTTCATTTAAAAAAAATTCCCATGACTATTTATAGCTTGTTTATACATTTCTATGGTAATTTGGTATTATATTTTTACCTTCTCTCCTTTTAAAAGATATCTTTATTGCTCTTTACTTTTGTAACAGAAATTTTCCAACTCTCTCTTTTGTATTTGACTTTACCGCTTCATTTGAAATGGCAAATATTTTAAACTGGCATTACTTAGCAAAATAACTATGATTTCCACCACAGAAGATACTTTGCTATATGTTCTTTTTTTAATTTTTTTCCTTGCTATTTTTCTATTGTGTAATAAAACATTTTAATAATCGGTAAAATAATATGTACCAATATTCAAATAACAATCCTGCATTTCAACTGGAGGAAGGCCTATTAAAAGAAATTAATTTTAAAAAACAAAAATACCCACACATAACCCTTTATATTGTAGGACAATTTTATGTTTGTCTCCCTTGCACAGACACTGCTATTTATATTTTTAACATCTGAATTACTTTGGAAATTTTCAATACTATTTCAGTATTAGCATAAAAAGAGCAGGTAAATGAGACACATTTGTCTGTTACTTTTATACTTTTTGTCTTTTTCTTAACTTTGAACGCCACTAGTTCTCTTACTCCTGGTATATATTTAAGGAACGTCAGCTTCTGGCGCCCTCTTGTGGAATAATAGTTATGTGTTCATCTTTACTGCCAACTCTGCTATCCTTTGTTTAGGGAAATGATTTTATTTTCTGAAACTGTGCGACTTCATGTTTAGTCACAGAACTGAGGAATTGAGAGAGATTTCTAGTAAACTAAGCATGAGAGAATTAAAACCCCCTCAAAGGAATCAATTAAATACTTTCATTTGCTAACTAAATTTGCTAAATAAATATGTAATAATTTTGAAATTTAATAATTAAATTCTACAATTCTTAAGGGTGCTCTGGTGGCGTAGTCCATAGGGAATTGCACTTCTAAGTCAGAGACTGCATATCTGCAGTGCTTCGAAAGTACCAGTAGCCATGAGCGATTTTCTCCTGTTTGAATTTAACTTAAACTTCCTGGTGAGCAAAGAGCTGTGTTGCAAACACAAATGCAGGCAATTTGAATCCTCCAGCTGCTCCTGCGGGAGAAAGATGGGCAATCTCCTCCCGTGAAATTTTCAGCCTCTGAAAAACTGCTAGAGAATCAGCCAGAGCTCAGTATGTGGATGTATCCAAAACTTAAAGTATAAAATAAACAATAAGAATCTGGTTGAGTCAATTCTGACTTTGAAGGCTCTATGTTTTATATCTCCTTTAAGAGAGGTGGGTTTATCTCTCTGTAGGGCCTACCAGTCCCAGTTCTTGAGCTGGTGGGTTGTCATTCTCACCTGAAAAGCAAACTGGACAATATGGCGCTTGGAAGGTGGAGGGTGGGCGCTAGGTGTGTGTATAGCTGCTCCAGAGTGTTTTTGTGCTTGTAATCTTTATGGGAGCAGATCATCAGGCTTATCTTCTAAGGAATCGATGAGTGGGTTTGAACCATCAACATTAGGATAGTATACGTATGTGGTGCTTAACGTCTAGATGTTGTCATGTTCCGTCAAGTTGGAACTGACTCATAGCTTACCTGCTAGTGAGTTTTCAGAAGCTTTAGTTGACTTGCTAGTGAGTTTTCAGAAGCTTTGAATCGCACAGGAAGAGTTTGCCCATCTTTTTCTTCTAGAGTGTTGAGAGTGCAATTCCTTACTGAACTAGGTCTCCAGAGCCTGATAAGTTCTGTGAAATACAATATCTTGTTTCTTGGATGCTGACTGAACATCATCTTAAAACTGACCCTGTACATTTCCAAGGATTATGTCCTTCTCCAAGGGTATCAATGTTCTCAAAGTATGTTTCACCATCCTTGCCTCCAAGGAGCACCCTGGTTGTCCTTTCTTGGGGATAGATCTGTTTGTTTTCTTGGCCGTATATGGGATATTCAGTCCTCTGCTCCAACACAACTCAAATACATCAATTTTTCCTTCTATCGTCCTTAGTCACTGTTCAACTTTCAGACGTCTAGAAAGCAATTGAGAAGACCATGGCTTGCATCAGGTGCACCTTAGTCTTTAAACTAAATCATTGCTGTTTAGTACTTTGGAGAGAAGATTGATAATGGATTTTCTCCACTGTCACTTTTTCTTGATATTGATACCAAGGATGTTGACTGTGGATGAAAGTAAGATGAAATAATTGATAACTTCATCTTTTCTTCGTGTACCAGGATGTTGCCTCTCGACTGAAGGTAAAGATTTTTGTTTTCTTTATGTTAATATGTAATCCATATTGAAGGCTGCAATCTTTGATTTTCTGCACAGAGCACTTCAAGTCCTTCTCACTTTAAGTGAGGAAGGATGTGCTATTTGCATAATGCAGGTTGTTGATGAGTCTTCTCCCAATCCTGATGCCATATTGATCTTCATGAAGTCTAGCCTTTTGAATGATTTTCTCAACGTATTAACAGACTAAATAGGTATGGAGAAAGGGTATGGCCTTGATGCATACCTTACTTGATTTTGTGCAAGTGTTTCCTTGCTCTATTTGCACAGCAGCTTCTTGGTCTATGAAGAAGTTTTGCTGAACATAGTTAAATGTTTTAGGATGTATATTTTTCTCGGTATTTGCCATAGTTGTTATGATCTTCAATATTTGTCATAGTTTGTTGTGACAAAATCAAAAGCCTTTGCATAGTCAATAAAACACAAATAGACATTCTTCTGGTATTTTCTACTTTTAGCCAAGATCCATTTGACAGTGTCAATTATATCCCTAGCTTGAATTTCTGATAGTTCTGTGCTGTACTGTTCTGTTTTTGAATAATCTTCAGCAATATTTTGTTTGCATGTGATGTTAATGGTATTGTTCGATGATTTCCACATTCTGTTGATCACTTATTTTTGGAATGGGAATAAACATATATCTCCTCTAGTTGACCAGGCAGCTGTCTTCCAGATTTATAGACACAGCATGATGAGCATGTCCAGGACTGCATCTGTTGTTGTTGTTGTTGTTATGTGCCGTCGAGTCGTTTGCGACTCATAGCGACCCTATGTACAACAGCCCTAAATCCTGCTCTATCCTGTGCCAATCGCATTGCCTCTGACACATCCATCCCGATTACCCCAATCACTGAATCAATCCACCTCATAGAGGGTCTTCCCCTCCTGTGCTGTCCCTCCACCCTCCCAAGCATGATGTCCCTCTCCAAAGACCTGTCTCTCCTTACGACATGTCCAAAGTATGTCAGACGAAGCCCCAGAATCCTTGCCTCCAAGGAGTAGCCTGGTTTAACCCTCTCTAGGTTGGATCTGTTTGTTTTCTTGGCAGTCCATGGAACATTCAACACTCTTCTCCAGCACCACAGCTCAAAGGTATCAATTCTCCTTCTGTCCTCCCTAGTCATTGTCCAGCTCTCTGATGCATAACAAGTGATTGCAAAGACCATAGCCTGTATCAGGCACACCTTCATCTCCAAAGAGACACCGTTGCTCTTGAGTACTTTAGAGAGGTCCCTAACAGCAGACTTTCCCATCAAAATATGTTTTTTGATTTCCTGGCTGCTGGTGCCAAGCGTGTTGACTGTGGAGCCGAACAAATTCAAGCTGTGGACAATCTCAATCTCTTCGCCATCCATCCTGATGCTACCGATTGGTCCAGTGGTGAGAATCTTTGTCTTCTTGACATTGAGCCTCAGTCCATACTGAAGGCTGCAGTCCTTGACCCTCTGCAGTAAGTGCATGAGGTCCTCCTCAGTTTCAGCGAGCAGGGTTGTGCCATCTGCATAACACAGATTGTTGATAGATCTTCCACCAATCCTAACTCCATGCGTCTTCTTATAGAGCGCAGCCTCTCGGATAATCTGCTCTGCATACAGGTTGAAAAGGTATGGATGGAGATAGGACACATCCCTGGCGCACACCCTTCCCTGCATCTACTTGTTGTAATATATCATTTGGTATTTCATCAATTCCTAGGGCTTTATTTTTTTAATTTTATTTTTATTATTTTGTGCAAGTGTGCCGTCAAATCAGATTTGACTGGTACAGGAGTAGATTGCCCCGCCTTCTCCAGCAGAGCATTTGATGGATTTCGAACTGCGTACCTCTGGGATTGCAATGCATCTTCTTGATACTAGGCCAGCAGAGCTCCCCAGGGCTTTGTTTTTACCAATGCTTTTAGTGCCGACTGATTTTTTAAAATTATCATTGGTTACTTCCTGAAATGGCTCCATGCCAGCCAATTCTTTTTGACATAGTCTGTATATTCCTTTTATCTTCTTTTGATGTTTCTAGATCATTCAGAATTTTGCCCACAGAATTCCTCAGAGTTGCAACCCAAGTCTTGAATATGTTTTTCAGTTGTTTTTAGTTTGGTTTGAGAAACGCCCAGAGAGTTCTTAAAAACATTTTCTAACTCCAGCTGTTCACACATTTCCTTATAATAGTTGATCTTCTCAAGGTGCCCTTTAGAATCGTCTGTTCATCACTTTTACTTTTGTATTTATTCCATTTGTTTTGGTTTCTTGATGGTCTAGTACAGTTATGACACATCCCCTGGATTGTCGTAGGAACAAACAAATACGTCTTGGAGAAGGTGCACCCAGAGTGCTTTTTGGAGGCAAAGAGGATACATTTTACACACCTTAGGAATGTTTCCAGGAGAGACTATTTCTTGGAGAGGGACATTATGTTTGGAAAGATGCTCAACAAGATGGATTGACACATTGCCTGCTGCATTGGGCTTTGAATGTGTCAGAAATTGTGAGGATGTAACAGGATAGGATGTAGTTCAGCATTAATGTTCATAGAGTCACTGGGGTCACTCAACTTGATGGCATCTAGTAGCAACAACAACTTCTGTCATCCATCTTAGTCTTCTTTTTCTCCTTTGTAATAACTTTCGCTTTCTTCATGGATGATATCCTGGATGTCATCCCACAAATAATTTGATCTTTTGTGGTCATTAGTGTTCAATACCTGAAACTTGTTCTTGAGATGGCTTTTAAATTAAGGTGGGGTAGACTCAAGGTCATATTTTGGTTCTTGTGAATTTGTTTTAATTTTCTTCTGCTTCAATTTAAGCTTGCACAAGGATAGTTAATATCTCTTCCACAGTCAGCATCTGGCCTACTTTTAACTGCTAATATTGGGCTTCTCCAATGATTCTGTCTACAGATGTACTTAATCTGATTCTTCCATCAGGTGAGGTCTATATGAATAGTTGCCATTTGCCTGTTTGCTTTTTTTAAAAAATAAAGGTCGTTTATGCTCTCCAAAGTACTGAAGAGCAACAGTGTCACTCTGGAGACTAAGGTGTGCCTGATACAGGCCATGGTTTTTGCAATCACTTGCTATGCATCAGAGAGCTGGAAAATGACTAGGGATGATAGAAGAAAAATTGATGCCTTTCAATTGTGGTGCTGGAGAGGAGTATTGAATACACCAAGGATGGCTAAGAGAACAAATAGGTTTGTCATTGAGAGGGTTAAAGCAGGCTGCTCCTTGGAGGCAAGGATTCTGAAGATTTGTCTGACATATTTTGGACATGCTGCATATCTTTGGAGAGGGATGTCATGCTTGGGAGGGTGGAGGGACAGTGTGGGAGAGGAAGACCCTCTATGATATGGATTGATTCAGTGACTGGGGTAATGGGGGTAGGTGTGTTGGAGACAGTGAGATTAGCACAGGATAGAGCAGGGTTTACGGCTGTTGTACACAGGGTCACTATGGGTTGCAGGTGACTTGATGGCACATAACAACAACATTTATGCTTGGCATATTCTTTATCATTCATCTGTCAAATTTGTCATACATCACCGATATTTCAAATAGTAGCCGAACCACCCACAGTGGACAGGTTTCAGTAGTGTTTCCAGGCTAAGGCAGACTAGGAAGAAAGACCTAGTGATCTACTTCCAAAAATTAGCCAATGAAAATCCTCTCGATCTTGTCCAAGATTTCTATTTACTTACTTTGGATTAGAAGAGACTGATAGCTGACAAGGAATAGCATGTTAGTTACAGTGAACACACATGAGGATGAAGGAAACCCTCATTCAGGTAGAATGATATGGCTGCATCAGTAGATTCAAACACACCAGTGGTCTTGAAGATGGCACATAACTGGACATTGTTACATTCTGTTATCCATGGGTTTTCTGTGAGCTGGAGCCATCTTAATGGTAAATAACAACTGGCATATTTCAGGCTTAATAAGCCTGACTATAACCCATATAACCCCAGTCACACAAACCCAGGAGTAATATTCATCACAATAATGATCATGTACTTTATATCTCCATTCTTGTACTTGCCTCTGTGGTATCTCTAACCTATACAGATAGATATGTTTATCCCAATAGCTTCTAGGAGTTCCTGTAAGTACTTATGATCAGTTTTCTCAGCCATGATAATTTTAACAATTTTTCCTTTTTTTAAGCCTGCAAGATGTCTGTGAGGATATGCAGGCTCCCTGGTTATGCATATGTAGTTGTTGATTAATGTATGGCTCTGAAGGATGCTACATGGCTACCATGTGTTCAGTAGAGGCTACTGAGACTTTGGTGGGTGGCTAGAAATATCCTGGACACTGCTAGTATAATGTGGCATCAGGATTGGTGGAAAGTTTCTTTCTGTTCCTTGATTTTGTAAATGTACTTACTTCTCTAAGTGGGGAAAAAGTCCCACTGCCTTGTCTGATAGTCTTTTAAAAGATTTCAAAGCAGCTCTGACAAGTACCTAATATCTCTTGATTGTTTGAGTCAAGTGTCTCATTTCTGACATTTCTGTTAAAGCCTCCTCTCCTAAGGTTCTAGCCTCACTCTGGTACTTGAAGGGACAGGAAAAGAAGAGTTCTGAGGAAGAAGATGAACCACACATTTGCCATTATTTCTTCCACTTTGTTAAATATATTTTTATTAGAGGAAACAATGGTACCCCACTCCTCTTTCTTTTTTTTCCTCCCCAAAGGCTCTTCTTTCCTGGTTTCTGTGTCTCTGATTTGTCCATTTTCCAGAAGTGTTTAGATATGTCTGAGTCAATGATGAATGCAATTAGGGCTGATATGGGTTGCCTCCATATTAACTAACTGAGTCTACATTGATAGTGGATGACAGTGACAAAATTAAGGACAAAGAACATAATTAAAGGGGTAGTGTTGGCAATATTCTTGCTTCTAAAATATTCTGTCAGTTCTTTTTTTTTTTTTTTTTCTCTCATGGTTGTGAATCTGTGCTGATTCATAGCTCACTCTCATTTGGATTTCTGAGACTGTAAGTAACACAGGAGGAGATTTCCCATCTTTGGTGGCTGGTGGATTGGAACTGCCTTTGGGTTAAAGCTGCAACTCCATGCACATCCATGTTTATTGCTGTGTTGTTCACAATAGCAAAGAGATGGACACAAACCAAAGGCCCATCAATAAACAGATAGGGAAGCTGTGGTATATTCATACAATGGAATACTATGCAGCACTGAAAAACAAAGAACTCATGAAATATTATACAAAATGAGTGACTGTGGAGGACATTTTGCTGAGTGAAACATCTCAGCCACAAAAGGACAAATACTGCATAATGCCACTGTTATAAGACAGGACTGATATGGGGGGTTGGGGAGAAACTAAGAAAAGAGGGTATATATAATGTACACTGCATTTAAATAGATGAGGAATATAACTGCTTAAAAACAATATATGATTAGATATTATATGCATGTCAACAGTCCAGAATAAGAACGGCATAGTAAAGAGGACTGGGGAGGGGCTGTACAACAATGAAGGTTTTCTGTTGTTTTCTTTTTTTTTCCAAAGAGAAAAGTGAACTGGGGCAAGGGTGGACAGGGAGGATAATTTGAAATGATGAATGAATGGAAATCCAAGTTCTGTATAAACCTTCATTAAAATCTCAGTTAAAAAAACACACAAACCAAACCAAAACCTGCAACTCCGTACAGACTACATCACCAGGTTTCACTAGTTTCTCTTTAGAGGTCAGTATATCTTAGGGAGAATATTTCTTACTCAGAGCATAGTTTCATTCTTCCTGAAAACCCTATGAGATCATATAAGAATTCGATGTTGTCAAGCTATTCTGTTTATGAAGAACTATTAAGCAAATGCTATATAGAATTTTTTCTTTTTAATAACATTTTTCTTTTTTATTGGTTTATTTACAAAGTTTATATACATTATTTTTTAAACCAGACCTTTCCCATTTCCTTTATCCACTCCTCCCTCTACCTGTCAAATTGTACGCCTATCTGATTAATCCTTCCCCTCCCACACCACCCCCGCTATCCTCACTCTTCTGTCCCCCTCCTCCCCGATCCTCATACATGTTGTACAATAATGGTCTTTTTGAATGGTATTTTTCCTTATGGAACTGAGTTAGTTCACGTAACATAACGCTCGTTTAACCTGTGTCTACAATGAACATTCATGAAAACAACAATCAAGACGCCAAATGACAAATGGCATCAGGACAATCTGTAGCAAAAGACCTCTTTAAATGAGTCAAAAGTCAAAGTATCACTTTGAAGATTCACGCCAAGATCTTTTACATTTCCTTAAGAATCTTCAAAATCTGTACAATGACTGAAAATGACTGAAGAGGAGTTGGTGTATTTGAACTGTAGAGTTGTTAAAATGTGTTAAAGATACCATGGACTACTGGAAAAATGAACAAATTTTCCTTGGAATAAGAGCAACCTGAATGCTCCTTAGAAGGAAGCTTGGCAAAACTTTGATCATGTACTTTGGTCATATAATTGAGAGGGACAAGTCGCTGGAAAATAACATCATGTTTGGTAAAGTAGAGATTCAGAGAAAAAGAGGGAAACTCTCAGCAAATGAATGGACTCAGTGTTTACAACAACAGGCTCTAGTATAGAAATGATTGAGGATGATATAGGACTGAGAAGTGTTTCCATTGTTTGTAGTGTCACTGTGAGTTTTAACTGAGAACACAACATTTAACAAACAAACACAGGTGCTAATTATGACATGTCATCTAGTGAAATTAATTTATTTCTTTCCCAGAAGTTCCATTATTAGAATGTTACATTTTTTGGTCATAAAGAGAGATTATTTTGTTTGTAGTTTCTGTTAGCATGTGTTTAAAGTCATATTACAACAAGTTATATGAAACATTGTATAGAGAATCATCTTTTCTCTATGTACTATGAACATAAGCTTTAAGTAGTTTGCTTTAAATTTCCTTTGCCTTTTAAAGCTGTCTTTATGAATAAATTTTTTTCCTCTCCTAAAATGTAATCTTTCATAACACAAACTCAGTACATATGGATTTACTTGAAAGGTCAAACACCTTCCCTATAAGAGGGCACTTAAAATTATTTTACTAAGTTTTTGAGAATATACATCTGTTCAACAAAATTTAGTACTATTGCTTACTGCATTCTAGTTATGTAATCATTCTTATTTACTTCCCTCCTCCCCATTAATATAAGTGTAATTATAATAGAATGTCCAAATAGCTGGATTTGGAGAATAAAAAGGAAGAACTTGCTTGGTATTTCTAAAGTTGAAAGAACTGGGAAACAAACTTAAGCCTTGAGTTACAATACTGCGAGATACTCTGGGCAGAATTTTGAATGATTCAGGAGGTTTCAAAAGAAGATGGATGGAATAAACAGAATCATGGCACCAAAACGAATTGGTTAATACTGAAAAATTCAGGAAATACCATGTGAACAAGAGCCAATGGTAACAAAGGAAGATGTTTAAGCTTTACTGAAAGTATTGGGAAAAAAAATAGGGCCCTATTTTTGTAATTGATGGGATATCAATTTCCATGTTTCAAGTAACAGATGCAGCCCTCGATGTAGTCACCAGTCTGTGCCAGAAATCTGGAGTGTAACTGCTTGGATGACTGACTGGAAGAGATCTATATTTGTTCTCATTCCTAAAAAGGGAGATCCAACAGAATGTGGAAATTATCAAACATTATATTTAATGTCACATGCAAACAAACAGTTGCTGAAAATTAAAAAAAAATGGCTGGAGCAGTACATTGAGAGAGAACGGCTAGAAATTCAAGGTGGGTTTAGAAGAGGCAGTGGCACTGGGATATCATTGCTAATGTCTATCAGATCTTGACTGAAAGCACAGAATAACAGAAGAATGTTTGTTTGTGTTTTATTGACTATGCAAAAACATTTGACTCAGTGGATCATAACAAACTATGGCTAACATTGAGAGTAATGGGAATCCTAGAACACTTAATTATGTTCATATGAAACGCATACCTAGACCAAGAAACTGTTATTTGAATTGAACAAAGTAATATTGCATGGTTTAAAATCAGGGAATGCTTCTCCATACATAGTCAATCATTAATATGGAACGAATCATTAGAGAAGCATGGAACTATGAAGAAGAATGTGACATCAGGGTAAGAGAAGACTCTAATAATCTGTTATATGTAAATGACTTTGCTGCAAGTGAAGAGGATTTAAAACACTTGATGCAGAATACCAAAGAATACAACCTTCAGTATGGATTTCATCTCAACATCAAGAAGACAAAAATGCTCACCACTCAATTGATAACAAACATTATGATAAATGGAGAAAACATTGAAATTGTCAATGATTTCATCTTACTTGAACCCACCATCAATGCCCTTGGTACCAGCAGTCAGGGTCTCAGTAAACATATTACAGTGGACAAATCTACTGTCAGGACTTTGCCAAAGTACAGAGGAACAATGATGTTAGTTTGAAGACTAAAGTGTGCCAGATTCAGGCTGTATACTTTTCTATCACTTGCTATGCGTCTGAGAGCTGAACCATGAATAAGTATGACAGAAGAAGAATTGATAACTTTGATTTGCAATGTTGGAGAAGAACACTGAATATTCCAAGGACTGTAGAAAGAACAAATAGGTATGTCTTGGAAAAAATGCAGCCCGGGTGCTCCTGGGAGGCAAGGATTGTAAAGCTTCATCTCATATATTTTCAGCATGATGCTTGCTAGAAGTGGCTATTCCTTGGAAAGGGACATCATGCTAGGGATGGTGGAGGTTCAGAGAAAGAGAGGAGAATCGGTGAGATGGATTGACATGGTGACTGAAGCAATAGACTCAAGTATTTCAGAGAAGATGAGGATGCCACAAGATAGAACAGGGCTTAGATCTATGGTCATAAAATCGCCATGTGTCATACTTTACTTGATGACACCTAACAAAAAAAAGTTAACATAAACTCATTGCCCCCAAAATTTGCCATGTAATGTTTTCAATTTTTCTTGTGTTTTTTTTTTTTATTTCACACAGACAGATTTAAAAAAAAAAAAAAGCATAATGCCATATGCAGGTAGATATACTTTACTAAATAAGGTAAACTATTGTTTGGTTTAGCCATTTAAGGCACAGCGGTAGACCTGCATTTGTCTGGAACAAAAAAGGAAAATATCCATACAGGGGAAGTCTTTTGTAAAGTTTAGAAATTATTTTTGGGCCATAGTTTCAGGAGTTCATCCAGTCTCCATGGCTGTACAATTTCTGGATAATGTGATTTTATAATTCTACTCTGCATGTTAGCCCTATTGATCAGCATTCTTCTATAAAATCTTTGATCAATATGCTCAGTAATGATAGCTGAATTCTTCTAGTCCAGTTATTCTAATCCCAAGGCAAAGGAAGCAGCTATGCTTGGAGGCAATTAACCATATTGCCCTTCGTCCTGTTATTTCTGATTCTCTTTCTTTTTGAGGTTTGAATCCACCAGCTGCTCTGTGGGAGAAAGATAAACAATCTTCTTTTGTGTGATTTACTGCCTCTGAAAACCTGCTTTTGAGTCGACTCTGAGTCAATTCTGAATCTATGATGCATAATACAACGAGCAGTCTCAACAGATATTCTGTACATGTGCATGATTACTGTAAATACAACTACTATAAAACTTCTGCCAGTTCAACTTTTTGTAAGTGTTTAACTCTTTGATAATAATTACATTAATCAGTTACTCAACTCTCCCCTTAATCAACATGAGTTTTCTATTATGAACTAAAATGCATAATTCCTTAATAGGTTCATTGAAGCTAAAAGTACACATAAGGTGAAGTTATCACAAAATCTATTTGCATCAATATTTTATCCCCATCTCCTCTACATATTTTTGAGTCACAGAATCCTAGAATGTTAAGGGGTATTGGTTGAAATTATTGTACTCTTCTTATTTTTTTTCTCTGAAATTCTTTAAGGGATTGGAGAAAATGCAATTAATATTTTTTCTTTTCTAGGTGATTGGACAAAAATCTTAACGTTATCAAGAAGCTTTATATCTATAGCCAATTTCTAAAACTTCTTCTGACATTGTTTTATTTGCTTTCCACATCAAAACAAACAACACTGGTTTATGTGCTCCCTTCATTGTTAACTTTGGTTCTTAATATCATAGACTTGCAGTCACAAATAAATATTATATGGCATGTATGCATTTATGCCTTTAAAAATATGTCAATGCTGCTTCCTCTTCTTTGGTGTATGAGAGTTAAGCAATCAGAACTAATGCTCTCTCCGGTCAAAATCTGTTTATGAGTGTATGTCTACTTGCTAATGTGAAAGGAATAGACTAAAGTCCTATTTCGTAGATGAATGAATCAGTTTTCGTATGTAAGAGGAATAGAGAGGAAAGGACAAGAAAAGAATTTACCCAACATGATTTTTTTTTAATTGTGCAAGATCTTAAGTATGAAAAGATTTCATAATATCAGGGAACAGATCCAGGTTATGCTTGTTTGGAATCTTCAAGGGAGAGGAAAGAGGTAAAAAAAAAGCAGTAATACTAAATTAAGGAACTCTGCTGGCTTATGGTGTTACATGTTGAGGTGCAAAACAAAAGATCATTAGTCTGGATCTACCCGGGTCTCTGCTGAAGAAGGCACCTTCCATAAAGATATACAGTTATAAGAACACAACTGAGGGTCACCATGAATCTGAAGCAACACAGTGGCAGTGTGCTTGGTTTTGGGTAAAATGAAATTAGATTTGAAAGTGAATATTTACTTAGGTTGAGAATAGGAATTATAATTTGCAAAATTTTAAAAGTCAATAAAAACCACAAGTATACCAATATCCAGAAAGATAACACTTTTAAAACTTAATTAGCATATAGTAACACTATACCTTTAATCCCTCTAAACATTTCTAGGGACATCATACTTGGGAAGGTAGAGGGTCAGTGGAAGAAGGGAAGACACTCAACAAGATGTGTTAACACAATGACTGACTGTAGCAATGGGATCACATGTGTCAGAGATAATGAAGTTGGCACAGTAGAGGACAGGGTTCAGATATAGAGTTGCTGTGAGTTGTACTTGACTAAAAGGTACCTAACAATAATAAAAACAACAATCAAAAAACCTTTTTCTTAAATGTATTTTCTTTGATCATCCCTTTTGAATAAAAAGACAACGTAGTCTATAAATTAAAATGGCTTTTATGCTTCACTTCTGCCATCTTCTATGCAGGACACTGTAAACTATATTCACAAAGAGGTAAGACTTGTGGCCTTGGCTTTTGTGTTACCACAATGCATAAACATGGATAGTTTATTACAAAGATGTATTTCTGAAAGCCATTCTTTTACTGAAAAAGCTAGCAGGAGCTTAATTATACATTAAAGAAACCACTGATCACAAGGTAAATTCCACAAGACCCAAAATAAAAGTAACCTTGACTTAACTTTTCCTTACAAGAGTCTGAAAATATCTCAAATCACTCCAGCACTACACTTGCTGAAGACAAATGTGATGCAGGGAAATTCAGAGTAGAAAGATGCTACAAAACATGTTAATTTGTAAATTTTACAAAAGCAAATAATACATAAACAGGGCCTTGGAAAAAGCCTCAATAAATGAGGGACTCTGACACTTGCGTCTCTAGATATAGTAGCTGTGTGACACTCTTTTCATTCTTTTATTTTTTTTTGGTCAGAAAAATTCATATTTCGAATTAGCCAGCGGGACTCAGTTTAGATGATTCCAATTTTGTTGGCAACATCCAAAGCATCATAGTCAGGAGCAAGTCAAACATAGGCCTTCTTCTCTCCAAGAGGCCTAATCAAGTTGTTGATCTTGGCCACATCAATGTCATAGAGCTTTTGAAAAGCTTGTTTGATTTGGTGTTTTTTGGCCTTGACATCCACGATGAACACAAGTGTGTTGTATCCTTTATCTTCTTCATGGCTGACTCAGTGGTCAGCAGAAACTTGATGATGGCATAGTGGACAAGCTTGTTTTTCCTGGGGGTGCTCTTCTGGAAGTATTAGGGCTGCCTCCAGAGTCTCAGGGTCTTAGGCTGCTAAAAGGTGAGTGATGTGTGGATCTTCTTCTTTTGTTTTTTTGTGGCTGTGGATGCCTTTGAGGACTGCCCTCTTGGCCTTTAAAGCCTCTATTTTTACTTCAGTTATGGGAGGGACAGGGGATTCCTTCTTTGCTTTTGGAGCCATTTTTGTAGAAACAATACTCTTTTCTTCTCCCATTTCAAAATAATTTTTTAAAGAATCACTTATTAATGTAAATTTATTAATATATATTCATACTAGTGTGATTAATGTGTGAAATTTTCCATAATTAACTGTAAATATTTTCACTGTGCATATGGGAACTACACATGAACAGGAAATGAAATATCTTAGATCACAAACTCCCAATGAATATTTTAGAGTAGTGTAATTGGTCTTGCTATAATTATGGTAGACACAAAAGAATGGATCTTTCTTTTGAAATGACTTTTTCTTTCCCACCCCCGGAAAGCGAGCATAAAGGAACAAGACAAAAGCAAAACAGTCCAACTTTTGTCAAGGGAGGCTGACTTCAGAAACAAAATACTCAACAGAGTCATGCTTAATTTTAACTGATCGCAAAATGAAATTCTTGACTTTCAGAAGTAATTTTCAGGGGAAAATGCTATAAAGTATAACTGTTATAATGGGAACCCTAACAATGATGATGTTATGTGTGTTAGGTATATGATTGTCATAATCAGTTACACAAACTTGCTTGCTGGAAGCTAAGAAGGCTTGATTGTATTAGTGTTGAGGATTAAAGACATTAGCTAGCAGTATGGATTAAACCTCATCATCAAGAGGAACAAAAGTCCTGACAACTTGACCAATAAGCAGCATCATGTGTAAAGAAAAGGCTGAAATTGTAAAGGATTTTATTTTACTTGGAGCCTCAAACAATGATCATGGAAGCAGCAGTCAATGAAGGTAAATTACATATTTTATTGGAAAATTGTGGTACAAAAACTTCTCTAAAGTATTCAAAAACAAAGATGTCACTTTAAGGACTAACATGGGCTTGCCTCAAAGCATTTTATCAATCTCCTCGTATGAATGCAAAAGTGGGATGACGAATAAGGGAGGCCAAAGAAGAATTGATGCATTTGAATTATGATGGTATTGAAGAATATTGAATATACTATGGACTATCAGAAAAACAAACATGCTTGTCTAGGAAAAAGTACAGATGGAATTCTCATTAGATACTGGGATGATGAAAATTCATGTTATATACTTTGGCTATGCTATTAGGAGAACCAGTCCCAGCTAAATTCGAAGTTCATGAAAAAAAAAGAAAACCCCTAACAAGAAAAATTGTCACAGTGACTGCAAAAATGGGCTCCAACATACTGACGATTATGGGCCACACAGTGTTTTGTTCTGGTGCATACAGGGTCCCTATGGTCCCAAATGGATTTGACTTTATGATAGCTAATAACTGCAACTACATAATATGTTTTGCTTTGTTTCATGAGGAAGTGTATAGAAATTGGTAATTAGGAGATCATTATTTATTCACTTTCTCTGGCTCATTTAGTTGACTTCGAAATTCCCATCATATAATAGGTGGACATATGGCACAGAGAATCTTACCACTGAGAATCTTTTTATAAGTTGCAGTTCTGCTTTCATTATACACAGAACTAAAGATACCCTCTATAAAGTCAGTTACTTGGCATATTCTTATTGCTTCTAAAAAAGATTTATTAATGAATATGCATACAACTTTGTGGTAGGCTGTTATATTAATACATTTCAAAGAATTATGCCCTTCAGTTCTAAGTAATGGTATCATCTAACGTTTACCAGGTATTTAACAAAGTGTTATAAAGAAAAGTGAAAAGAGATGAAATTAGAAAACCAAAAGGGAAGAGCATGTTCAGCCTTTCTCAAGATAAACAAATTGAACTCTAGAGTTTCAAGACTGAAGGATTCTGTGGGGGAAATCTTGAATGATGTAGGAAGCATCAAATGAAGATGGAAGGAATACACAGACTCACTATAGCAAATAGAACTGGTTGACACAGAAGCATTTCAGGAGTAATATATAATGCAGAATCAATGGCAGTGAAGGAAGAAGTTCAAGCTGTACTGACTCTGACTCATTGTTGTTTATTTGAAGCTGACTCGCTAGCTGATCCTCCAGAGAGTTCTTGAAGATTTTCAATAACACAGGAGATTTCCCATCTGTCTTTCACAAAGTTTCTAGTGGATTAAAAAACCCCACAGCAAAACATAAAAACATAATAAGGTCTCAGGAATAATTAAAAACAATAATAATTGAGGTCTTTCAACAAGCAGATGTAGCCCTGGATGTGCTCATTAACATATGACAGGGTGTTTGGAAGACTAGTTACCAAGTGAAATGACCAGAGGTTTTATTTGTTCTTATTACCAAAAAGATGATTCAATGGAAAGTGGAAATTTTTGGACACTACCACTTATATCTATCAACTTTTTCAGTCAGAAATTGATTGAATATCCCACTCAGATGCATTAATAATAATTGGTGACTGAAATGAAAATGTTGGGAACCAAGTGGTAGGATCAATAGTCAGAAAACATGAACTTGATGACAAAAATGGGACTGGGGATAGAATGATAGAATTCTGTACAATCAATGATTTATTCATAGGAAATACCTTTTATAAGAAACAAATGCAGGCATACACATGGATTTCACCTGATGGTATGCAGAGGCATACGATTGATTACATCTGCAGAAAGAATCTCTGGAGAAGGTCAGTATCAGCAGTGAAAACTAGGCCAGGTGCTAATTTCAGCACTTGACCATCAACTGCTCATATGCAAGTTCAAATTAAAGCTAAAGAATGTCAAACCAAACCCAAACCAAGACCTTCAGTCTTTCACACTTGAACTTGAAAACTAACTCAGGAACAGGTTTGAGGCCTTGAACACTAATGAACTAAAATCAGATGAGCTGTGGGAGAATATCAAGAATATCATCCACGAAGACATTACCAGACAGAAGAAGAAGAAGAAGAAATGACCAAAATGGATGTCAGACGAGACTCTGCATATTGCACGAGAGCACTGAGAAGCCAAAGCAAAGAGAAGAAATCAAGAGGCTAAGGAGCTGAATAGATTTCAAAGGGCAGCATGGGAGAATAAAGCAAAGTAGTATAACGAAATGTACAGAGAACTAGAGTCTGAAAATCAAAAGGGCCATACTCTTTTGGCATTTCTTAAGCTGAAGGAACTAAAGAACAAATTTAAGCCTCGAGTTGCAATGCTTAAGGATATATGGGCAAAATATTGAATGGTCCATGAAGTATTAAAAGAACATGGAAGTTGTATACAGAGTCACTGTACCAAAAAGAATAGGCTGACACAGAAGAATTTCAACAAACAACATATGATCAAGAAACAATGGTGATGAAGGGAGGAAGTTCAGGCTGCTCTGAAGGACTTGGCAAAAAATAAAGACCCAGGTCTTGATGGAATACTAATTGACATATTTCCACAAATAGATGCTTCCCTGGATGTGCTTACCAGGTTGTGCCAAGAAATCTGGAGGACAACTCTCTGGCCAAATAAATAGAAGATATCTATATTTGTTCCCATTCCAAAAAAAGTGTGACCCAACAGAGTGTGGAAATTATCTTATAATATTACAAATATCACTCACTAGCAAAATCCTGCTGAAGATTATCTAGAAATGACTGAAACAGTTCATTAACAGAGAACTACCAGACCTCAAGCTGAATTTTAGAAGAGGCCATGGCACTAGAGTCATTATTGCCAATGTCAGATGGATCTTGGCAGAAAGCAAAGAATACCAGAGGGATATCAATTTGTGTTTCATTGACTGTGCAAAGGCATTTGACTGTGTGGATCACAACAAATTGTGGTTAACCTTGAGGAGAATGGGAATCTCAAAATACTTGATTGTGCTTATGTGAAACCTATACTTGGACTAGGAAGCATTTGTCAGAAAAAAGCAGGGAAACTGCTTGGTTCAAAATCAGGAAGGGAGGGCATTAGGGATCCATCCTGTCTCCGTGCCTTTTCAAATTATATGCAGAACATATCATTTGGGAGGCGAGGCTTTAGGAGGAGGAATGTGGCAGATGATACAACATTGCTCACTGACACTGAGGAAACCTGAAGTGCTTGCTTCAGAAGGTCAAGGACTGCAGTCTTCAATATGGATTGAAGCTCAACATCAAGAAGACAAAGTTTCTCACCACAGAGCCATGATGGATGGAGAAGAGATTGAGGTTGTTAACAGTTATAGCAGTTATACTTTGTTCAGCTCCACAATCAACGCTCTTGGCATCAGCCGTCAGGAAATCAAAAGATGAATTGCATTTGGCAAATCTGCTGTCAGGGACTTTTCCAGAGTACTGAGAAGCAACAGTGTCAGTGTAGAGACAGAGGTGCACCTGATCCATGAAATCCATGGTCTTCACAATTACTTGCTATGCATCAGATAGCTGGACAATGACTAAAGATGACAGAAGAATTGATATCTTTGAGTTGTGGTGCTGAAGAAGAGTCTTGAACATACCATGGACAGCCAAGAGGACAAATATATCTGCATTGGAAAGGTGAAACCAACCAGGTTTCTCCTTGTAGGAAGGATTTTGAGGCTTCATCTTACATATTTTGGGCAGGTAGCCAGGAGGGATCAATCCCTGGAGAAGAATATCATCTCTTTCGGAACGATGGAGGGACAACACAGGAGAGGAAGAACCCGAATGAGATGGGTTAATGCAGTAACTGGGGCAGTGGGGTTAGGTGTGTCAGAGTCAGTGAGACTGGCTCAAGACAGTACAGGCTTCAGAGCTGTTGTACATAGGGTTGCTATGAGTCACAGGTGACTTGACAGCACATAACACCACCACCACGGCCACTAATATCACATGCAAGTAAGATCTTGCTGTTGTTGTTGATTGTCATTGAGTAAAGCATGACTCACAGAGACCCTATGAACAAATGATCTGAAGCCTTTTTTATATATATCAGAGTTTATCAAAGTTCATAGAGTTTCAGAGGCATGTCGTGTAGGAAGTGGATGACACTCCTCCATCCAAACATGTCTTAAACTGGGAGCTCCACCAAATGCTGTCCACCATGGATAACTGTTATGGCATTTGACAGTCCAATGACACAAGGTTCAGCTTCACAGCAACCCCAGGTTACCTCACTACAACATATTGATAGAAGAGTGCTGTACCACTTTGAAGAATATTCCTCCAAAATATAATAACTGACTTTTAAATACAAAGGCCCTCCCCAAGGTGTTGTTGACTCTAAACAAGACAATATAGTACGTTTGTGCTTGGACATTTGGGCTGTTTCCATGTTCTTGTGATAGTGAAGTAGTGGAAGAGCTGGAAGATAGGGAATTTCTATGTTTAGCATTTTGAGGAAGTGCCAAATTGCCTTCCAGAATGGTTGCACCATTTTACAATCCCACCTACAATGTATAAAATTTTCTTTCTCACCACATCCTCTCCAACATTTATTACTTGCTGCTCTGTTTAACTTTCCCACTGTCTCTAGAGTGAGATGATACCTCATTGTGGTTTTGATTTGCACCTCTCTTACTGCCAGTGATTTGAAGCATTTCTTCATATGCCTGTTTGCCACTTGAACAGCTTCCTCTGTGAAAATTCTTTCATGTCTTTTGCCCATTTTGTAATTGTGTTATCAGCCTTTTTTTTTTGTGGAGGCCCAGGATTATTCTGTAAACTTTTGTTATGAGACTCTTGTCTGAGATAGTATTACCAAATGTAATGTTTGTTCCCAATCAGTAGGTTTTCTTTTCATCCTGTTGGAAAAATTTTTTTGATGCACACATGGATTTAATTTTTGGAAGTATTTGACCCATTTCTAAATGAAAATGTTGAGGCTTAAAAATGGTAAATATTTTATTCAAAGAACCCATATACAATGTGAAGAATATACAAGAAAATTATAAGATGCAATTTGCACAATGGAATGCATGAAGCCCAGTGCTATTCAGTCAATATCGACTTATAATAACCCTTAATTACAATTCCAAGGCTATAAATTTGTATGGGAAGAGACTTTCCATCTTTCTCCTCTGGAAGAGCTGGTGGACTTTAATCACCGACCTTATAATTATCAGGGTAACCTGCAACACACTAAGCCACCATGGATCTTAGGAAATGCATATTGTTGCTATATGCCATAGAGTTGGATCCAACTCATAGCGGACCTTCCTTGCGGTTTTCAGAGGCAGTAAATCACACAGGAGGAGATTGCCTACTTTTCTTCCCCAGAGGAGCTGGTGAATTTGAACAGCGTGCCTTTTGGGCTGACAGTGCAGTTCCTCACCACAGGTCATAAAGCCTGCACTCATGAAATGACTCTAAAGATGATAGATAATATTGTTGTTATGTGCTATCAAATCTCCTACAACTTATAGCGACCAATTTGTACAACCCAATGATGTCACTCCTACTTGTCCTCACTCGTCTGCTCTTACCCCTTCACATATTTCACTAGTTATCCTTCTATTTTTACAGTAATGGTATTATATTATGGAATATTTGTCCTTATGAGACTGAGTTAGCTTACTCAGCATAATTCTCTCCAGTCTCTCCCAAGTTATGTAGTATTTTTCAAAATCTTTGCTCCTAAGTGTATTACATTCTGTGAATGTACAACAGTTGTGCGGGGGAGTCAGGAAGAGTGAAGATGGCACAGGATAGGACAGATCTGTTGTTCTTACGGTTGCTATGAGTTGTACTCAACTCAGTGGCACCTAACAACAACAATGATTTCTCAATCCATTCGGCTGTGGCTTGACATTTGGGCTGTTTCCATGTTCTTGTGACGGTAAATAATGCTGCTATGGACATTTGTGTACAAATATTCATTTGTGTCTCAGTTCTAATATCCTTGGGGTTTATTACTAGTCGTGGAATAAATGGGTCATATGGAGTTTCTCACTGTCTCCTACACACTTGCCCCCATTATTCCAGTCACTGTGTCAAACTAGTTTATCTAAGGTCTTCCTTTCCTGTATGTCCTTGTCCTTGCACCCTTCCAAGCATGATATTCTTCTCCAAGGACTGATTCCTCCTGGAAACATGCCCAGATTATGTGAAACAGAACTTCAAAATTCTTGCCTCCAGAGAACAACTTGGTTTCACCCTCTCTAGGACAGACTTGTTCTTTTGGCACTTCAGGGTATGTTCAATACTCTTCTCCAGCACCATAATTCAAAGGCATCAATTCTTCTGTCATCCTTATTCATTGTCTAGCTCTCTGATGCATAGTAAGTAATTGTGAAGTCCATGGCTTGAATCACGTGCACCTGTCTCTAGACTGACATCTTTGGCCTTTGGCACTCTGGTGAGGTCCCTGACAGCAGACTTTCTTATATTCAATTAGTCTTTTGATTTTCTGATTGCCGGTTTCAAAAGTATTGATTGTGGATCTGAACAAGCTGAAGATTGCAATTGTTAGCAATTGCAATCTCTTTTTTATCCAATATGATTCTGCCAATTGACTCAGTAGTGAGAGAATATTTGTTTTCTTGATGTTGCACTTCATTCGATGTTGAAGACTACAGTCCTTGACTCTCTGTGGCAGATGCTTCAGGTCCTCCTCAGTTGCAGTGAACAAGGTTGTCTCATTTGCATAATAAAAGTTGTTGATGAGCCTTCCACCAATTCTGATGCTTCATTCCTTCTCATAAAGTCTTGCTTCCTGAATAATTTTTTCTACATACATATTTAAAAGGTATGGAGACAGGTCACATCTCTGACACACTCCTTTCCTGATTTTGAACCTGCAGTGCTTCCTTGCTTTGTTTTGATTGCCTCCTTGTCCAAGTATAGGTTATGCCTGAGCTCAACCAAGTATTCTGGTATTCCTCTTCTTCTCCGAGTTAGCCATGGTTTATTGGGATCCACACAGTCAAATGCTCTTGTGAATCAATGAAATACAGATATACGTTCTTCTGGTATTCTCTGCTTTCACCCACGATCCATCTGACATCGGCAATGATGTCCCTAGTGCCATAGTTTTCTCCAGTAATTTTGGGATAACCTTTAGCAAGATTTTGGTTGCATGTGATATTGTCTGATAATTTCCACAATCTGTCAGATCACCTATTTTTCAGAATGGGAATAAATATGAATTTTCTTCAGTCAGTTGGCCAGATAGCTGTTTTCCAGATTTCTTGGCACAACCTGGTGACCATATCCAGGGCAGTATTTGTTTACTGAAATATGTTAATTGGTATTCCATCAATTCCTAGGGTCTTGTTTTTGCCAATTCCTTCAAAGCAGAGACTCTGAATATTTCACCAGAGCTCTGTGAAGCCAAAGCAAAGGGAAGAAATCAGGAAATTAAGGAGCTGAACAGAAGATTTCAAAGGGAAGCTCAGCAAGACAAAGAAGAGTATTGTAACAAAATGTTCAAAGAACTGGAGTTAGAGAATCAAAAGGGATGGACTCGCTCAGCACTTTTTTTAAAAATACTCCTTTGGTTTTCTTTGGATTGTGCCCACCATTTAAAATTATTGTGATAAAGTTATTCTTGATCATATTACTATCTCATATTTAGTTTTTTCCATTCATCGTTCTTTTTCTAATACAACCACTTTGGAAAACAGTTTGGCAATGTTTATAAAATTACATATATAATTTAGATTATTGCATAATCCATAATGCAATGTTATATGGCTGTGTGAATTGTATGGAACATGGTGTACAAACATAAAAATATATTAGAATGTTCAGAACAGGCTTACTAAAAATTTAAAAAAATTTTTTCTTACTAATATCAATGAAAATTTACAGACTTTGGATTTCCACTCATTCACTGTTGTACTTTTCTCCTCTTCCAACCCTCCCCCTCCATTTACAAGGCTTATTATAATTTTAAAGACTGAAAAAAAATGAAATTCACTCAGCATTTCTTAAGCTGAAGGAACTGAACAACAAATTCAAACCTCAAATTGTGATACTTAAAGATGTTATGTTCACCATTGCAAGAACATGGAAACAGCTCAAATGTCCAAACACAATTGAATGTATTGGAACATTATGATACATTCACATGATGGAAGACTACACAGCATGCAGGAACAACAATTTTGTAAATTACTACCTAATTTGGGAAGGACTGGAGAGCAATATGCTAAGTAAATTAACTCAGTCCCATAAGGACAAATACCATATAAGGTCATTATTGTAGAACATGTATAAGGATCCAAAGTGGGGTGGAGGGTGTAGAGGAGCAGAAGGATGAGGATGGGCAGGAAGGAGGGGTTTAATCAATTTGATGGGTGGAGGGGTGTGTGTGAAGGAAATGGGAACATCAGGTTTGCGAAACAATGTACATGAATGCTGTAAATACAGTAATATGATTTGTTTTAAGAAGCACACAAAAAAGATGTTATGGGCAGAATATTGAATGATTTAGGATGCATCAAAAGAATATGGAAGGAGTACACTGAGTTGCTGTACCAAAAAAATTGGCTGACACAAAAATTTCATGAAACAGCATATGACGAAGAAACACACATAGTATTGCAAAATACTTAATATTAAATCAGTTTGGTATTAGTATTTTGAGCCAGAATAACAGGGATTTCGGTTATTACTTTGTGACTTTAAACAATTTGCATAAACTTTCTGAGTTTCCTTATCTATGAAATGAAGATTTAAAAATACCCATGTTGGTTGAGAGCAAATGTTTGCAGTTGTGTGTAGGAGTCAGTTTGAGCCAGTATCTCTTCCCAACTCTGTTCAGGGACTTCTGTTGGTAGCTTTATGTATTAACACCATGAAAGTTTAAAGCCTATTCAGCTAACCAGTACCAGGAAGCAATCTGATAAATTAAGATAAATTGACTTACAGTGAGGGTGTGTTCTTGGAGGAAGTGTGGAATGCAGCTCTGATTAAGAGAAGGGGAGAACTGTGTTTTGCAATTATTAAATTCACGCTGTAGCATCTGGAGAGAGTTCAAGCAAAGGGGGGCCCTTCCATTTTGGGCTGGTTGCTGTTTCAGAGATAGGGGTAAGAGAATTGAGGATTAAACTAGGATTGGGTGTTATCATTAGGAGAGGGCAGTTCTACAACTCAGCTTGTGATTGGGAATATCAAAGAGTGTTAGGAATGTCATTGATAAGAAAGCAACAATCACTCAAAGAGGCAATTGTGACAAGAACATTTTAACAGTCATGTAACATTGAAAGAAACAACATGTCCTTTTAATTTTAAAGCTAACTTTATGTGTTTATCTTTCCAGCCAAATTAACAGAAGGGCTGCTTTTTGGTTTTCAGTCCAAGCTGATTTTCATTCTTTCTGTCTCAGAAAAAAATCTTTTTAAAATCAGCAGGCACTACCAATCAGGGCTTTTTAATGCTTTTGTTTTTTGGGGGACCTAGTTGTTAATGGTTACCAATACATCACTGCCTTTTTTGTCTTCTTATTTCTGTGCACTGGCTAAGAATTTTCTCCCTTTAAGCTCAATAAATCTGGGGATCCACACCTAATATAACTAATGAGAATCAGCCACTCCATGGAAGGAAGATGGGAAGGCTCCTTCTGTGTAATTTGCAGCCTTAGAAATCTGCTAGAGGGTTGGAATCCACTCAATAGTTAGGATAATGAAAATCCAATTTTATTTCCAGGAATTTCTTAGATTCCCCAATGAACCTTTGTGTTTCACAAATCCAGCCGTAAGCATCTTCTTTTGGATTCCTTACTCACTTCAAAGATCCTTTGAAAATGTATGACTATATTTCTCATATCTATCTAACTAAACTTGCTTAGAAAATTTTTTCTTTTCAGAAAATAGGGGGATTTCCTTACAAATTGAAAAAAAAAAAAAGGAGGCAAAACCAAGCTACTTTGTACCTTAAACTATAAAAGCTGCTTAATAAGCACTAACAATTCCAGATTTTCTGATGGTGATGTTGGCAGGTACCCTGGAGTTGAATTTGATTCATAGTGACTCTATGAACAATGGATCTGAACCTTGTCCTAACCTATACCATCTTTATCATCTCTGATATAGTTGAGCAGCTTGTTACAGTCACTATGTCATCCCATCTGGCTTAGGGTCTTCTTTTTCATTGACCTTCCAACTTTTCAAGTCTGTTGTTTTTTCCAACAACTGGCTCCTCCTAACAACATGCCCAAGGAATGTGAGATGAAGTTTCACCATCCTTGCCTCCCAGGAGCACCCTGGCTCACTTTTTCCAAGGTTGAATTGTTTGTTCTTTTAGTAGTACAAGGGATATTTCTTTTTCTCTTTTCCAATACTATAATTCAAAGGTCTCAATTCTTCTTCACTCATCCTTTTTATTGTCCTGCTCTCAGATGTAATGAAAACACCAGAACCTGAATTAGGCACACTTTAGTTTTTAAACAGACATCATTGTTCCTTAGTACATTGTAGAGGTCCTTGACAGTAGACTTTCCTAATAAAACATGTCTTTTGACTTCTTGACTGCTGGTATCACAATATTGATTATGAATTGAAGTAAGATAAAATTGTTGATAATTTAAATCTTTTCTCCATCTGTCATGATGTTGCCTTTTGGTCTAGTGGTGAGAATTTTTGTTTTCTTGATGTTGAAGTGTAATTCATATTGAAGGCTGTAGTCTTTGATCTTCTGCATCAAGCACTTCAAGTACTTCTCACTTTCAGAAAGCAAGGTTGTATCATTTTTATAATGAAGGTTGTTTGATGAGTCTTTGTTTGATCTTGATGCCTTATTCTTCTTCATAAAATCCAGATTCTCAAATGATTCGCTCTACATACAGATTGGATAGATATGGAGAAAGGATACAGGCCTGATGTCTGAGCATCTTTCTTGATTTTAAAAGATATTTCCTTGTTCTGTTTGGACAACAGCCTCTTAGTGTAGGTTCTGGGTTTGTCTGAACACAATTAAGTCTTCCAAGATGCCCATTATTCTCAATGTTAGACATAGTTTGCTATGATTCAGTCAGATGTCTTTGAAAAGTCAATTAAGATACAAATAGATGTTCTTCTGGTATTCTCTTCTTTCAGCCAATATCCATCTAACAACAGCAATGATTTCCCTGGTGTCACTGCCTTTTCTAAATGTGGCTTAAACTTCTGGCAGTCCCTTTCTTAACATACTGTTCAAATAATACTTCAGCATACCTCCTCTTTGTTTGGACTTTGAATACTGTTGTACAATTTTCGTAGTCTCTTCTGATATCCACTTTGGATATACCCTGTCTTTGTAATGACTTTTTGCTCTCTTAATGGATAATGTCATCAAGATCCAGCATCAAAGTAACATGCAAATCATCCCAATACAGCAAACTGACTGATAAGTGCTGTACCCTTTATAGCAAACTTTAGAACAAGCACCCATACAAATATCATAAAACAACTATGTATGCTATGGGAAATAGAACACAAAATGGACTATGTGTAGCTGGACTATATGAAGAATGTGTAATCAGGAATCAGGATTGGTGGAAGACTTATCAACAATCTACATTATGTGGATTTCACAACCTTGCTTGCGGAAGTGATGAAAACTTAAAATACTGAGGAAGATAAAAGACTACAACTGTTAGCATTTCAACATCAAGAAAGCAAAATTTCTCATTACTGAATTAATAGACAACAACATGATAGATGGAAAAAGACTGAAATTGTCAATGATTTCATTTTACATGGATCTGCAATCAACATCTATGGTAGCAAAAGTCAAGAAACCAAAAGAAGTGATGCATTGTGAAGATTTGCTGCCAAGGACCTCTCCAAAATGCTGAAGAGCAAGGATATAAGTTTAAAGATTAAGATGCATCTGATCCACGCCATGATCTTTTAAATGAATTCTTATGCAACTGAAATTTGGTCAAGAATTAGGGAAGACCGAAGAAGAATTGACGCTTTTGAATTGTGGTGCTGGAGAAGAGTATTTAATATGACCTTGAACTGGCTATTACAAAAAAATCTGTCTTGAAGAGCTACAACCAGAGTGCCATGGGCATGTTGTCAAGAGGTGCCAATCCTTGGAAAAGGTGGAGTGTCAGAGAAAGAGCAGATGATCATCAATAAAGTAGATTGACACAGAGACTGGAGTAATGGTAGAAATATGTCAGAGACCATGAGGATGGTGAGGATAAGGCAAGGTTTAGCTCTTGTTTATAGGGTCCCTATGAGTCATAGTTAACTTGATGACACATAATTACAACAACAAATTCAGTGTGCATGGGATGTAAATGTAAATTTTCAGTAGGATGTTGAATTGGAATAAATCAGTTCAAATCTCTAAGCTCAATAGCAAGGGCTCATTTATATATATTTACTTTTGCACAAAAGGAAATAATACAATGGAAGTGTATGTTAATCCACCTGTGATGGTAATAGTGTCAGGGGAAATGTGAATTATCTTACCTTTGTTCTCCTATACAACCTTTATATTATTTACTTCCCAGGTCTTTCAGGACAGAAAACAGTTTTGAATAGGGAATGGAGGATAGTGGTTGAAAGCATAGTTAAATGTGAGTTACCTTACATTTGTTCAAATATTTGAAGAGTAGATGCTATGTTGAAGCAAAAGAAAAATATCCAGCAGAGAACGTTTCAAACATAATGTTTCACAGTATAAAATAATTGCACTTCTTTTCTCCACATATATACAATTTGGAAGGAAAACAAATCTCAGTAATAGATGGGTTAGTGGCTCACCTCCATATGGACTACCTTATCAGAGCTCTGCAATTCTAAGCTAGACTCCTTCAATGCTGCAACTTTGGATTGAATTTTATTTTCATTACTTTTACCATGCTGAGTGAGTTCTTTACATTTTTTTGCTTTCTAACTCCAGGTATTTGGACGTTGCCTTATAATAACTTTGTTTTCCAAGTGATTCAGGTCTCTTACTTCATCATTTCTTTTATTTGCTTTAGTGCTCTATGTTCAAGACAAGGTTTCAGTTTATTTCAATATCCAGTTTGGCCTTTTTTTGTTCTCCTGACTTTGTAATGATCTCTTGCTTTCTTAATGCTTACTGTCTTTGATGTCATCCCCAAATTAATTTAATCTTTGATCATTAGTGTTAAATAGTCAAATATATACTTCAGATGTTCTCTAAATTCAGATAGGTTATATTCAAAGTAATTCTTTGGCTCTCCAAATAATTTTATTTCTTTTTCAGCCTAAATTTGAACTTTATTGTTGTTATGTGCTTATGAGTTGTTTGCAACAATAGCTCTGAAGCCTGTTTGCCCTGTCCTGAACCAGTCTCACCTACTCAAACACACCTACTCCCACTGCCCCAGTTACTATACCAGTCTATCTCATCTGAGATCTTCCTCTCCTGTGCTGTTTCTCCACCCTTCTGAGCATGATGTCCTTCTCCAAAGATCGGTCTCCCTGGCCACATGCCCAAAGTACGTGAGATAGAGCCTCAAAATCCTAGCCTCCAAGGAGAAACTTGGTTTCATCTTCTTCCATGACAGACTTATTTGTTTTTCTTCCATAGTATATTCAAGATGCTTCTCCAGCATCACAACTCAAAGACATCAATTATTCTTCTATCATTCTTAGTCATTATCCAGCTCTCTGATGCATAGCAAGTAATTGCAAAGATCATGGACTAAATTAGGCACGTTTTGGTCTCTAGACTGATATCGTTACTTCTCAGTACTCTGGAAAGGTCCCTGACAGTAGATTTACCTAATGCAATTCGTCTTTTGATTCCATGACTGCTGGTGCCAAGAAGTGCTGACTGTGAAGCCGGGCAAACTGAAACTCTTAATAACCTCATTCTCTTCTCAGTCCACCATGGTGCTGCCAAATTTGAGCTTGCATATAACCATTTATTCCATTTTTGTTTGTATATTTTTAATTAATATTTTTATTATTAATCTACATTGTGTTTTAGGCATATACATTGTATTTTATTCAATCTTTTCCTTACATTTATTTTGTTCATGTATTTTTTTTTTTTTTGCCCTTTTTTCACTGTTTGGGCCCATGTCCACTGTGTGGCCCTGCCTCTGCCGTGTGGCCCCACTATTTTGTTCATGTATATTGTATATTTTTTCCCCACTTACAGCTCATTTTATGGGTTGTCTCTGACCTTGTTCTGTGTGATGATAGTGAGATTTCCAATTGGCTTTTTCCGCAGGTGTTGGGAGTTTGATTCCTATGTATACAGCCCAGCAAGGTTTACATGGAGATTTATCACTACGTTATTGAAAAGATATTTCTGATGAGCAACTTCTGAGTCTTGCAAAGATTCTTTCACATATTATCCAGCAATGTTTCTATCACCAAAGTCAGATTTTTCCAACTACTGATCCTTCTTTGTTTCTAAGTTTTGAATTCCACTTACGGTAATTATCTATGTGTCTTGATTGCACAATTGGTCTATTTTAGACTATAGAAACTAGAAAACTCTTTAATGTCTTTATTTTTGGCTTTAGTGATTGGGGCACACACTTGAACAATAGTTGTATCCATGGATATTCCTTGTAGGTATATGGATGTTATACTATCACTGACAGTGGTGCCCTTCAGTACAGATCTTGAAGTGACCTTCTTTTTTTTCATTTTAGGTTAGATCTGCAAATGTTCTTTGATATATTTGAATATGTTATGATGATAATTGCACAGTGACCATTATGTTTCTTAGGCTTCTTAATTAAGAGATTAGACTTCACAGATACTCAGAAGTCTTCAATATTTACCTTCCTCAATTTCTGTTGTAGGGGCAATAAAACTTTTTATTATTTACAACAGACATGGAAATCGTAATGTCCTTTTGTTACCTTAAAGTGTCCTGTGGTTGTACTGTTATCTGCTGTGGAGTCACTACGACTCATAGTGATCCTATGAACTACAGCTCTGAACCCTGCCTTCTCCTAAGGCAGCCTCACTCTCTCTGACACACCTGACCTCATTGCCACAGCCACTGTGTCAATCCATCTCATCCAAAGCCTTCCTCTCCTGTGCCTTCCAAGCATAGTAGCCTTATTTAAGGACTAGTCTTTCTTGGCAACATACCTAACATGTGTGAGATTGAGTTTGAAGATTTTTGCCTCCATAAAAACTGCTGATTTAACCCTCTCCAGGACAAGCCTATTTGCTCTCTTGGCATTCCACGAGATATCCCTTAATCTTCTCCAGAACTACAACTCAAAGGTATTGATTCTTCTTTTGTCATCTTTATTCATTCTCCATCTCTCAGATGAATAACAAGCAATTGAAAAGACCATGATCTGGATCAGGCACACCTTAGTCTCTATACTGACATCATTGCTCTTTAGCATTCTGGAGAGGTCCCTGATGAGAAATTTTCTCAATACAACTTATCTTGATTTCCTGACTTCTGGTGTCAATAGTGTAATCCAGGTGGCAAAGTCATCTGGAGTAGCTTGATTCTACAGAGGTTTGATTTCTGGTTGTGGTGAGACTAGGGGTGCAATGTTTACTAGCCATTGGATGTGAGTTGATTGTATTTGACCTTCTATTTAAAATGGCATTTGGGCGCTCAGGCCTGCACCCTTCAGGTCTGGTTTTAATTATTTTGATCAAATATTCTTCTAAGTGGTATAGCATTGGTCTGTCCATTTACTGTGCAGAGGAAACTAGTGATTGCTGTGATGCTAAGCACTGTGACAATGATGTGTCAAATGTGATAATGGTTACCCATGGTGGACAGTGTTTGGTGGAGCTTCCCGATTAAAACAAGCTTGGAAGCAGGAGTGGCATCCACTTCTGAAATAGTTTGCCTCTGGAAACTCTATAAACTTGAAGAAAAGATGAGAGTTATACAAATGTTCAGGTCTTTTGTTCATAAGGTCACCATGAGTCATCTACAACTTGATGGCACTTAACAACAACAGGGCCAACAATAATAATTGTGGATCTGAATAATCTAGAATCTATTATTTCAACTGCAGCATGTGCCATTTTCTGAAATGGCTTCAAGCAGAGCCCCTTTCCTATTGGGATAACTCCAGTAATTTTAAGATGTTTTGATTTCCTAACAAGACTCCAAATGGATGTTGTCTCACTGGTGCCAGGGAACATTCATTTCTGCTCTTGAAGCCCAACCAAGGCTGTTAACAAGGTCCCATAGACAATGATGTAGATGTTGTCAAGCTGGCTATGGTTCACTGTAACTCTATGCAGAAATGGAACGAAACGTTGCTCAAACTTATGCCATCCTTGTAATCTGTTGTGATTTAGGACATTTCCATATTCACTAGGTCAACTGATTTCGTTGAGTGTTGTGCTTGTATGCTCTGATCTTTCCAAGCCTAGGGGCTCTCTCCAAGAGCTGATCCTCCTTATAACATATCTAAAGTATGTGAGGTGAAGTATGACTATTTTTATTTTGACAGGGAGTCTGGCTGTACTTCTTCCAAGACAAATTTACTTGTTCTTTTGTTAATTAGGTCATGGCATATTATTGCATGATATATTCTTTATTAATACCACAATTCAAAGGCACCAGTTCTTTAGTTTTCCTTATTCATTGTGAAACATCTACATGCATTTGAAGCTATTGACAAAACCATGACTTGAGTCTTTAAAGTGACATTCTTGCTTTTTAGCACTTTAAAGAAGTGCTTAGCTGTAGATTTATTCAAGGAGATATGTCGTTTGATTTCTTGAATGCTACTTCCATAGCTGTTGATCATAGAACTAAATAACATAAAATCACTGGTAACTTCAATGATTTTTTTCCATTTACCATGAAGTTGCTTATTAGACCAGTTGTGAAGATTTTTCTTTTCTTTTTTATCCATATTGAAAGCTATAGTAGGCCAAGAGAAACAGGAACTCAGAAATCAGAATTCTGAACTGGAAATTTTTATTTCTAGGCATCTAAAAGAGAGAACAGTTTCAAGTTGCATTTCTTTTGAAAGTTTTCTATGGGAGTGAAGAGATAGTAAAAACAACCATATCAATAAATTAGCCTACAATATTATTTCATGAATATTTTAAAAGGATACTGACTTAAAAACTTGCAGCAGGCATGCTGAAAACATTGTGCTTTTTTGTTTGGCTGAGCATGCTTTTCCCTCATCTGTAGCACACATAGATATCCAGAGATCATTTCTATGCAATAGTCCACATTTGTTATTTCTCAACATAATGGATAAGACAGCCAGTACTAATGAATTAGAGTCAGAAATTGAGATTAAAATATGCTTACCATCTGCACACTAAAGGCTGTATAATGTGGGAAATTCTGAATTTCATATTGTTGCCAAAGAGAAGGATGGTGGGGGCTAAGAAAAGGGAGAAGACAAAGATTATGTGCTTCAGAAAGAACATACGAAGCATGTGCTCTATCTGAGAACAAATTGAATCTAAGCCTGCTCTTCAGTCTTTGTACTAAAGACCTGGTTGTTCAGCCAGGGCTATGTGGAGTTTTAGATACACAAATATTTGGGTTTAAATTTAAATCTCTGAATGGTAAGCTATGAAAATACTCATGTTAAGTATTCTACCCATTACTTTTTTTTACTAGTGTCAAGAAAGCTTGTTGAACCAAAATTAACATCAGAAAGTGAAAAAACCCCACCCTTAAAAATGGACACTTGGATATTCCTAAAATGTAATGCCTGCATGATAAAGTTACTGACCTGTCTCTAAAACAGGAATGCATGTGCTAAGCAGATCAACATAGTGAACTAACATGGTTCACCTGGGAACTTTTTATTTTAAAGGGGAAGAATTGGGGACAAATTAAATTTTACCCTTTATTTCTAGCTTTTAAAAGTTTTATACAGGCTGTACTTTGTTTCATTTCAGTAGTGTTTATACTTTGTTTATCTGAAAGAGTTTTAGTAGGTTGTTTAGCTGCACCAGCATAATAATTACAAATTATTGCAAAGTGTTACTTACCCAGATGTATAATACTGAACAAAGTAAAAGAATGGCAACATATAAGAAGTTGACATGATTTCAAAGCACAGCTTGAAAAGACAAAGCAAACTGAACAACACATTCTTCAGCTGGAATACTGAGGAATTATTTGGACGCAATGTTGAATGACACAGCAAGCATCAAACTAAGATGGAAGAATCACTGCAATAAAAAGAATTGGTTGGTGCTCAGCCATTGAAGGAGATAATATATGATCAAGAACCAGTGGTAACGAGGGATGAAGTCCAAGCTGTTCTGAAAACATTGGTGAAAAACAGAGACAGAAATTGACAGAATTTCAACAACCAAATGATTCATGGACCTTGTCATTCTTCTATGGAAAAAAATTTGGAAGACAGCTACTTGACCAACTAACTGGATTAAAGCCATATTTATGCCCATTTTAATGAAAGGAGATCCAACAGAGTGAAAAAAATTATAGAACATTATTAGTAATATAATATGTAAGTAAAACCTTATTGAAGATAATTATATAATGACTGGAACAGTAAATTAGCAAGAAACTGTCAGAAGTTCTATCTGGATTCGGAAGAGGATGTGGAATAAGGGATGTCATTGCAGATGTCAGATGGATATTGACTGAAAGGATAGGCATATGAGCAGTTGTATTTGACCTCCACTGACTCCACAAAGGCAAGCAGTCCTTATTCACAACACAAAATGGACTTGTCCACAGCATCCACACCACAAATGATTCCTGTGATGTTAGACGTGCCTCTATGCACCCTGTACATCTTTCTCTAAATTATAACACCTGCTGTCTCTTTCATGGCTCTGCTACTGCATGAACTAATCTGTTATAATATTCACGCAGAACTCATAGACAACACAGTTACTGGAATTATTGAGGAAGTTAATAAGTTGCAGATCAGGCGAGCAACAGGATGAAATTCTTTAGTCAGGACAGCATCTCAGGTATGCACTCAGGCCCTCTGACCTTCAGCTTTCATGACAGTGTTTTGCAGCACTTTATGTCCTGCCAGTTGTAGTATCTGCCACTTTCACTCTTCCATCTCCCCTATTCTGCCCTAGTCGTACTTTGATCTCTAGTGTTCCACCACCTCTGCTATTGATGTGGTGTCTCTATTTCATTCTGTTTCTGTCTTTCACTGGAATCACTGGCCCAGAAGATGTGTGGTATAATCTCCACTTATCCTTTCTTGCTGGTAGTGAAATTTCACCCTTTTTTACCTCTAACTACGCTCATTTTATGCACGGCAGATGATAAGACTAATTGATTCTTTCATTAGTAGTCTATACACTGTATTTACATCTTACCATCCAAAAGGTGCTATTCACCTCATTCATAGGGAGTGCTGGTGGCTTAGTGATAAGGAATTGTCCCTCCAATACAAAGGTACTCAAAGGAATTGATCAGCCGTTCAATGTAAGAAAGATGAGTAATCTTCTCCTGTGTGATTTACTGGAGGGCCAGCTAGCTATGAGTTGGTTCCAACTTGACAATACTCAATAACAACAACAACAACATCCAAAAGTGCTATTCACTTCATCCATATCATTAGCACAGTACCATCAAGCCATGAAGTTAATGTCAAAACCAACAGCCAAGAAAGCCATTTTGTACAAGCAATTAATATGAGCTGAAAGCAGAAACTGCTTGAAAGGCATTTATATGTTTAATTGAGTATTTAATTAAGTGACATTAGACTGGATCATAGTACATTATGATAACATTGCAAAGAATGAGATTTTGTTGTTAATTTTAGGTGTCACCAAGTCAAGTGAGACTTTTATTGACCCCATGAACAACAGATCTGAACCCTGTCCTATCCTGTGCTAGCCTCATCATCTCTGACACACTCTAGCCAGTGCTGCAGTCACTGCGTCAATCCATCTAGTTGAAAGTTTTCCCTTCCTTTGCTGATCTTTCTGCTTCCAAGCATTATGTCCCTTTCTAAGGAATAACCTCTTCTAGCAACAAGCCCAACCATGTGAGACAAAACTGTGCCATCTTGCCTCCAAGCAGCCTGCTGGCTCCACTTTTTCTAGGGTATTCTTGTTGTTTCAGTAGTCCATGAGATATTCAGTACTCCTCTCTAACATTTCAGCTCAAAGGCATCATTTCTTCTTCTGTAATTCTTATTCATCGTCTGACTCTCTAATGTATGTCAAGTGATTAAAAAGACTATAGCCTGGACTAGGTGCATCTTAGGCTTTAAAATGATATCATTGCTTCTCAGTAATTTGGAGAGGTCCCTGACAGAAGATTTTCCTAATGAAATAAATCTGAACTCATGATTACTGGTACCAAGAGTACTGATTGTGGATCCAAGTAAAATGAAATTGTTGGCAATTTCAATCTTTTCTCCACCTAGCATGATAATGAATTATGGGTAACATTGCAAAGAATGAGACTTTAACATGCTTAATTGTGCTTTTAGAGAATCTCTAGATAGATTAAAAACCTATTGTTAGAACAGAAAAAGGGAGACCCTTCATGGTATAAAATCTGGAAAGACATGCATTAGAGTTGTATCCTTTCACCACACCTAGTCAATGTGTATGTAAATAATCTGAGAAGCTGGACTATATGAAGAAGAATTAGCAATCAGAATTGGTAAATGATTCATTTAACAAACACAATGTGAAAATGATACAATCTTGCTTGCTAAAAATTAAGAAGACTTCATATACACTGTTTTTTTTACTAGTGTCAAAAACTAGTGTGAATCTTTTCACTAGTGAAAAAGCAAGGTATTTGAGTTTTGTAAATAAATGAGTATAAATAAAGTAGAATGTATATGAAGTATGAAGCACAATGTAAATGAAAGATTGTATAAAACAATGTATATGAATGAAACATACTATAGAGGTATTATATGAAAATCAATAAAAAATATTAAGAAGCATTGAAGAAGTTACTGATGATAGTCAAAGGCTACAGACTTCATTCAGCATAGATTTTACTTTAACATCAGGAAAACAAAAATCCTTACAATTGGATCAATTCATGATATCAACATCATGATGAATGGAGTGAAAATTGAAGTTGTCAAAGATTTCATTGTATTTTGTTTAACAATCATCACTCTTGGATGCAAAAATAAACAAATTAAATGAAATGTTGTATTGAGCAAATCTGCTGTTAAAGACATATTGAAAGTGCTAACAGACCACAACAAGATAAAGGTAATTGAAAAATGGGCACAGGATAAGAACAGACACTTCACCAAGAAGACATTCAGATGGCCCACAAGCACATGAAGAAGTGCTCAAAATCCTGAGCTCTAAGAGAGATGCAAATCAAAACAACTATGAGATGTCATCTCACTCCAGTAAGAATAGCAAAATTCAACAGAGCAGCAAACAACAGATGCTGGTGAGGTTGTGGAGAAACTGGAATCCTTATTCACTTTTGGTGGGAGTGTAAAATGGTGCATCCGCTCTGGAAGGTAATGTGACGATTTCTCAAAATATTGGAAATAGAAATACTTTTGACCCAGCAATTTACTACTGGGAATATACCCTAAAGAAACCAGAACTGTCACCCAAGCAGATATATGCACACCAATGTTTACTGCTGCTTTGTTCACAATAGTAAGGAGTTAGAAACAACCCAAGTGCCCATCAACAAATTAATGTATAGAGAAATTGTGGTATATTCACACAATGGAATATTATGCAGCACTGAAAAAAACATCATGAAATAGTATACAAAAATAGGTGATCATGGAGGACATTATGCTGAGTGAAATATCTCAGTCACAAAAGGACAAATACTGCATAGTGCCACTGTTATAAAACAGAACTGACATGGAGGTTGGGGGGAAACTAAGAAAAGAAGGGATAAACAATATATGTGGCATTGAAACAGATGAAGGAGATAATTGTATAAAAGGAAAATATGATTAGGTATTATTGACATGGCAAGAGTCCAGAATAAGAGATATATAATAAAGTGGATTGGGCAGGGGGATCCTGTATAACAATGAAAGAATTTTTTTTCCAAAGGGGCAAAGGGAGGAAAATGTGCAGCAATCAATGAATGGAAATCCAGATTCTCTATAAACTTTCATTAAAATCTCAGTAAAAAAAGAAAAAAATTAGATAAAACACAATGTATATGAATGAATGTACAAAACGCAATGTACAGAAATGAAGCACAATGTATTTGAATAATTGGATTAAGTATATAAACCAATAAAAATTAACATTTACTTGAAAAAAGAAGTGCTAAAGAACAAGTATGTTACTTTGGAGACTGTTGTTGTTATGTGCCGTCGAGTCGTTAGCGACTCATAGCGACCCCTATGTACAACAGCCCTAAACCGTTCTCTATCCTGTGCCAATCGCATTGCCTCTGACATACCCATCCCGATTACCCCAGTCACTGAATCAATCCACCTCATAGAGGGTCTTCCCCTCCTGCACTGTCCCTCCACTCTACCCAGCATGATGTCCCTCTCCAAAGACCTGTCTCTCCTTACAACATGTCCAAAGTATGTCAGACAAAGCCCCAGAATCCTTGCCTCCAAGGAGCAGCCCGGTTTAACCCTCTCTAGGATGAATCTGTTTTCTTGGCAGTCCATGGTACATTCAGTACTCTTCTCCAGCACCACAGCTCAAAGGCGTCAATTCTCCTTCTATCCTCCCAAGTCATTGTCCAACTCTCTGATGCATAACAAGTGATTGCAAAAACCATGGCCTGTATCAGGCACACCTTAGTCTCCAGAGAGACACCGTTGCTCTTGAGTACTTTAGAGAGGTCCCTAACAGCAGACTTTCCCATCACAATACGTTTTTTGATTTCCTGACTGCTGGTGCCAAGAGTGTTGACTGGGACACTGAGCAAACTGAAGCTGTGAACAATCTCAATCTCTTCACCATCCATCCTGATGCTACTGATTGGACCAGTGGTGAGAATTTTTATCTTCTTGACATTGAGCCTCAGTCCATACTGAAGGCTGCAGTCCTTGACCCTTCGCAGCAAGTGCATGAGGTCCTCCTCAGTTTCAGCGAGCAGGATTGTGTCATCTGCATAACACAGATTGTTGGTAGATCGTCCACCAATCCTAACACCACGCTTCTCCTCATAGAGCCCAGACTCTTGGATAATCTGCTCTGCATACAGGTTGAAAAGTTATGGAGATAGGACACATCCCTGGTGTACACCCTTCCCAATTTTGAACCATTCAGTGTTGCCCTGCTCTGTTCTGACGACTGCATCTTGGTCCAAGTATAGGTTTCGCATTAAGGTACCCTATATCTAAGTCATGCTATTTTCAATCACCATATATACATATTAAGGTTGGACAGTGAATAAGGAAGATTGAAGAAAAATTACTCTCTTTGAATTGTGGCTTTGGTGAATATTAAAGATGCCATGGGCTCCAAACTGAACAAACAAATTTTCCCTGCAAGAAGTGCAATCTGAATGCTTCTTAGAAGATTTGACCTCACATATTTTGGGCATGTGATCAGAAATTACTAATTCCTGGAGAAAGACATGATGGTAAAGGGTCAGTGTAAAAGAGAAAGACTCAACGAAATGAATTGGCACAGTGGCTACAATAATGCATTTAAGCACACAGAGGTTTGGGGGATGGTGTAAAATTTTGCAGTGTTTCATTCTGTTGTTCATAGGGTCTATTAGAATTGGAGTTAACTTACTGTCATTTAAGAGTAACAATAAAATGTCTATATTTCTAAAAGGCTAGTGTATGTATTTACAACTTACTTATTTTATGATCTCATCCAAATTTATGTTACTTTTACATGTATCACAGAAATTCGTGTTAAGTCACTAACATATATATTTAAACCACACACTAACTGTAAAAGTCAAATTCTCCTGTAGAACTTTTAATGTACTTGTATTATTCATTTAGTTTCATTTTTTTTATTTTCCTCAATCTGTTTGAATTGTGTTTTAAAACTATCTTTAGACTCTTGTTAAGCATTCCTAAGATTTTTGGCTTTTTCTTTTTTCATTATTTTTAACTGTAAAAGACAGCAACTGAGAGAAAGCAGAACCAAATTCTGTTGGCCTTGATGCAATTTTCATCTAGTTAAATTCTTCAGTGACTAAACTTATTTAAAGGAATATTATCAACTTTAGTCAAAATCACTTATCCTTTATCATATATCTCTATAAACTCTAAAGTAAAAATATGCTAAGAGGTGAAATGTGGTTTACTAGGTATGCAGATTTAGAAAATGACAAAATCATAAGACAGCATTAACTTCTGTCCAATTCTTTTCTGGAAAATGCATTATAAACATACTGCATTTTCCCACAGGAACCTATAATTGCTGTTGCATTCCTGCTCAATTACTCACCATAGACTAAGTCATGCCTCTGACTAGTAACCTATTATAAAAGCAAAGGCATTCTAATAAATTTACAGTAATAACAAGATTATTTTATACAATTTATACTATGAGAAAAAGTATTCTACATATTGGTCATGAAACTCTACTTAGTGTATTCTCATTTTACGTCTCTTAAAAGTCCTTGGTGGCATAAATTGCTAAATACTTGACTTCTAGCAGAAAGATTAGTGTTTTGAACTCATCCAGTGATATTTTTGAAAAGATAGGCCTGGAGATCTGCTTCTGAAAGATTACAGTCTCAAAATAGTATTGTACATTGGGACTATTTGTGCTCATGTAGTCATTCTTAGAAGGCAATTTACAACAAAATTCTAGGTACTGTGGCATTATAAATATAAAGGCATACTGGGATATTTTCTTACCATCCAGAAATGAAAAGAACTTAAATATAATGAAGGTAGAATATACTTGACCTAATTATGACTTAGCAAGACACTCTAGTGGGTAAGGGAATGTGTGGCTAAACCAAAGACTGCTTCACAAGGAAGATGCGCAATCTCTTCTCCTGTGATATATGTTGTTGTTGTTGTTATGTGCCGTCGAGTTGCTTGCGACTCATCGCGACCCTATGTACAACAGCCCTAAACCGTGCTCTATCCTGTGCCAATTGCATTGCCCCTGACACACCCATTCCGATTACCCCAGTCACTGAATCAATCCACCTCATAGAGGGCCTTCCCCTCCTGTGCTGTCCCTC